>NC_036847.1:19182843-19388992 GCF_002910315.2 Salvelinus sp. IW2-2015
CAAGCATAGACACTATCATGTGACTTCTTGCATCACTCTCCGGTAAGACGAGGTGGGCGGTCTGTGCACAAAATCTGAAGTAGAGTATATTGTGATAAATTATAGGCCACTCTACTTGCCTAGAGAGTTTCAGCTATACTTTTCGTGGCTGTTTATTTACTTACCAAAGACAGATGCTGGCACGAAGACCGCACTCAGTCAGCTGTATAGAGGAAATAAGCTAACAGGAAACAACTCACCCAGAGGCGGCGCTCCTAGTGCCCCGAGATTTAATGCAGGGAAACTTAAATCAGTCAACCAAATTTCTATCAACATGTTAAATGTGCAACCAGAGGGAAAAAAATCTAGATCACCTGTACTCACACACAGAGACGCGTACAAAAGCTCTCCCTCGCCCTCTATTTGGTATATCCGACCACAACTCATCCTCCTCCTGATTCCTGCTTACAAGCAAAAATTAAAGCAGGAAGCACCAGTGACTCTGTCTATAAAAAAGTGGTCAGATGAAGCAGATGCTAAACTACAGAACTATTTTGCTATCACAGACTGGAACATGTTCCAGGATTCTTCCGATGGCATTGCCGAGTACACCACATCAGTCACTGGCTTTATCAATAAGTGCATTGAGGACGTCAATCAGAAGCCATGGATTACAGGCAACATTCACACTGAGCTAAAGGGTAGAGCTGCCGCTTTCAAGGTGCGGGACTCTAACCCGGAAGTTTACAAGAAATCCTGCTATGCCCTACAACGGACCATCAAACAGGCAAAGCGTCAATACAGGGCTAAGATTGAATCATACTACACCGGCTCTGACGCTTGTCTTATGTGGCAGGGCTTGCAAACTATTACAGACTACAAAGGGAAGCACCGCCACGAGCTGCCCAGTGACACGAGCCTACCTTACGAGCTAAATCAGTTCTATGCTCGCCTCCAGGCAAGCAACACCGAGGCATGCATGAGAGCATCAGCTGTTCCGGACGACTGTGTGATCACGCTCTCTGTAGCCGACGTGAGTAAGACCTTTAAACAGGTCAACATACACAAGGCTGCGGGGTCAGACGGATAACCAGGAYGTGTGCTCCGGGCATGTGTTGACCAACTAGCAGGTGTCTTCACTGACATTTTCAACATGTCCCTGATTGAGTCTGTAATACCAACATGTTTCAAGCAGACCACCATAGTCCCTGTGTCCAAGAACACAAAGACAACCTGCCTAAATGACTACAGACCCGTAGCACTCACATCCGTAGCCATGAAGTCCTTTGAAAGTTTGGTATTGGCTCACATCAACACCATTATCCCAGAACCCCTAAACCCACTCCAATTTGCATACTGCCAAAACATATCTATAGATGATGCAATCTCTATTGCACTCCACACTGCCCTTTCCCACCTGGACAAAAGGAACACTTATGTGAGAATGCTATTCATTGACTACAGCTCAGCGTTCAACACCATAGTACCCTCAAAGCTCATCACTAAGCTAAGGATCCTGGGACTAAACACCTCCCTCTGCAACTGGATCCTGGACTTCCTGGCGGGCCGCCCCCAGGTGGTGAGGGTAGGTAGCACCACATCTGCCACGCTGATCCTCAACACTGGAGCTCCACAGGGGTGTGTGCTCAGTCCCCTCCTGTACTCCCTGTTCACCCACGACTGCATGGCCAGGCACGACTCCAACACCATCATTAAGTTTGCAGACGACACAAAAGTGGCAGGTCTGATCAGAGACAACGACGAGACAGCCTATAGGGAGGAGGTCAGAGACATGGCAGTGTGGTGCCAGAATAACAACCTATACCTTAATGTAGCCAAGACTAAGGAGATGATTGTGGACTACAGGAAAAGGAGGACCGAGCACGCACCCATTCTCATCGACGAAGCTGTAGTGGAGCAGGTTGAGAGCTTCAAGTTCCTCGGTGTCCACATCAACAACAAACTAGAATGGTCCAAACACACCAAGACAGTCGTGAAGAGGGCATGACAAAGTCTATTCCCCTCAGGAAACTAAAAAGTGTTGGCATGGGTCCTGAGATCCTCAAAATGTTCTACAGCTGCAACATCGAGAGCATCCTGATTGGTTGCATCACCGCCTGGTATGGCAATTGCTCGGCCTCTGACCGCAAGGCACTACAGATGGTAATGCGTACGGCCCAGTACATCACTGGGGCTAAACTGCCTGCCATCCAGGACCTCTACACCAGGTGGTGTCAGAGGAAGGTCCTAAAAATTGTCAAAGACCCCAGCCACCCCTGTCATAGACTGTTCTCTCTGCTACCGCATGGCAAGTGGTACCGGAGTGCCAAGTCTAGGACAAAAGGCTTCTCAACAGTTTTTACCCCCAAGCCATAAGACTCCTGAACAGGTAATCAAATGGCTACTTGGACTATTTGCATTGTGTGCCCCCCCAACCCCCCTCAAACCCTATTTTTGCCCTGCTGCTACTCTCTGTTTATCGTATATGCATAGTCACATTAACTATACATTCATGTACATACTACCTCAATTGGGCCGACCAACCAGTGCTCCCGCACATTGGCTAACCGGGCTATCTGCATTGTGTCCCGCCACCCGCCACCCACCACCCGCCAACCACTCTTTTACGCTGCTGCTACTCTCTGTTCATCATATATGCATCGTCACTTTAACCATATCTACATGTACATACTACCTCAATCAGCCTGACTAACCGGTGTCTGCATGTTGCCTCGCTACTGTATATAGCCTGTCTTTTTACTGTTGTTTTATTTCTTAACTTGCCTATTGTTCACCTAACACCTTTTTTGCACTATTGGTTAAAACCTGTAAGTAAGCAATCCACTGTTGTATTCGGCGCACGTGACAGGTAAACTTTGATTTGAATTGACTTGAGCTTCAAGTTCCTTTGTGTCCACATCAACAGCAAACTAACATGGTCCAAGCACACCAAGACAGTCGTGAAGAGTGCACAACAAAATATTTTCCTCCTCAGGAGACTGAAAAGATTTGGCATGGGTCCTGAGATCCTCAAAAGTAGATTTTTCTGCTAGTAAGCGCAGTTGGGCTGCTAAACACTCCCTTGTCTAGACTAGATTTGACTAAGTCATCATTTTGTTTGACACTGGTGTTAGGTGATGACCTATAACCGCTGTGTACTGCCATTTCTGACCTTGACTCTTGACACTTACAGTATGTTACTCAAATCTGGCTTATTTTGATGTCAATAACTCAGATAAATAGGCCTATGTCATGGGCAAGAAACATATTGTTTTTAATTAAATCTATTGTAGTAGTAACAAGCTATCAACCTTCACCTCCAGTCCTCCTCATCTTCGCACTCTCCTTCTCACACTGAAGAGAACATAGGCTAGCACAATATAGTGCATTTTTTGGACTATGCCTAATCAAATATTATATTCAGAAAAATAATTTGACTCCACCTGAACTGCCACCGTCGGCCTACACAGCACAGCCATGGGCTAGGCAGGACACCAAAATGTTTTTGATCAGCAAGACCAGAGCAGGCCGTGGCTCAGGGTTGGAATATCTATTGCAGTGTGTAATGCAGCCTAGTTTTATTTACACCATCCCAGCAGCTATCTTAGAAATATTACTTTGCTCTGTGCTTGTCCGAGTATGCACTTCATAGCCTATAGTCTATAGGCTATGGATTATTTGATTAAGACCAATCTACCAATCAACTGGGACCGCTGACTGGGCATTTCTTTCTTTAAAAACACAATTCAAGAGAGTTACGAAGTACGATCACAACATTACACATGCATACTGGCATGCATGAGTATACCTGTGCATAATTGAATACACTCTGTTTGAATCCAAATGCACCGCTATCCTTCCTCAATGCAATCGCCAAGGCTCCTATCAATGGACAGGGTCTGGTTCATATGGAACACATTACAAATACGTTATAGGATGTCTGTGGTCTGACTTTCGTGTCAGAGTGGTATACAGGATCGGTGGACCTGTTGCAGAAGTCTTTCAGCACGTTGGAAATAATTGAAGCGGTCAGTCCAGTTAAAAGGCAGAAAGACAGTATGAGAGAGAGAGGACTAGACAACCTCCCACAAAGGTTTCTGGGTGCTTCCCAATTATACCCACAGTCCTCTCTGGCTCTGAACCCCAATTACGGCCCGGAGAGGAGAGCAGAGCCGCATTAGCCTGAGAACCTGTCACTCTCTACCAGGACTGGAGACATGAAGAGCATAGCATATAGACACATACACACACATAAAATAACTTCCTGCCATACACACTGTAGTAGTTGTGTGTTCTGATCTTGTTTGCCTTACCTACTGTATACAGTTTTATTTATTGTCAGGAAAGGGTATGTGGTTGCCTTGTCAGTAGGATGTATTGTTGCCTGGATATCAGTGAATTGTGCCATCATGCCACTGCTTGTCATGACGAACATGACAAGGAGTTAACATGATAGCATAAACAGATCTGGGAACAGGCTAGCTAGATATATTGTAAATTACTTTAAATGAATCAAGTTCTTAACTGAAGAAGTGCTGATGTTTGGATCTGTGTGTTTTTGGAGACCACTTGTGTGTAATAAACACTGATTGTCCTTCTTGTGAGTGTAACGTCTGCTTCCAACTCACACTCTCAAACACGTAGATCCCCTGAACGCAGCTCACTTTCCAGCCCACTTTCCAGCTCACACTCTCAAACACATAGATCCCCTGAACGCAGCTCACTCTACAGTTCCCAATCACCTGAATTCAGATCACCTGTTCACACACCTGTATGTCATTATCACATACTATTTAATTCAGTTCTTTGTACCCCATCATTGTGAGGTATTGTTTGTTTTGTGACACTTCTATTCGGAGCTCTGTTTTTCCCCGTAATTTAATCCTAATTTAATCCCGTATGATCATTTTTGCCTGCCTCACTAACGACACCTTTTGCCTATTCCCTGCCTCTATTTTAGCCTATTGGATTTCCTGTTATCAACCTATTGCCTGATCTCCCGGATGACGTTACTAGCCTTTTCCCTGCCTATACTGTTGCCTTTTTGAACCCCCTGTGTATGACCTTCTGCCTACCTCTGGACCCAGCTACCTATCTCCTCCTGTGGTCCTTTACAATAAACACCTGCTGCGCCCTGCGCTTGAAAACAGCTCTCTGTCTCCCATCGTGTTCAATACAGTAGGATCTTGTGTATCTGAAATGTTGTGTCTTTTCTTTTTTTACATATTTCACATCATACTATGTATGCTATCACACTATCATATTAAATCCAATGGTGAGTTAGATAAACTTTTGCCACAAGTCCATCTGTGCCACAAAATTACAACAATTATATGGTATCTATTCCTAATATTATGAGAACTGTTTTATTACTTTATTTAACCACTGTTTGGAGTTCTTGGTGCCATCTTTTGTTCAAAGTCGATGTCCACGCCCCCACAAATAATGTAATTTGCATAATTAAAAACATCCCCATAAAAATCTCTCTATTTATATCACGTTTCAGGTAAGACGCAGATGCAGACAACGTCAAGTAACAACAGTTTATTTATCGAACAGTGGCAGGCAAAAAGCAGGTCAAGGGCAGGCAGAGGTCGGTAATCCAGATAGGTGGGGCAAAGGTACAGGACGGCAGGCAGTCTCAAGSCAGGCAGAATGGTCAATACCAGGAAAACTAGGAAACAGGAACAATCGAAAGACAGGAGCAGAGGGGAAAATGCTGGTAGGCTTGACGAAACAAAACGAACTGGCAACAAACAGAGAACATAGGTATAAATACACAGGGGATAATGGGGAAGATGGGCAACACCTGGAGGGGCGTGGAGACCATCACAAAGACAGGTGAAACAGATCAGGGTGTGACAGTTTTTTTTTTGCCAATGTTGGTCTTCCACATCTGTGGTGGAAGGTGGCAGTGCTACAGTGGTGTTTGACAGACCAGGAGACATCCCAAAAATCTTCACACAAAAACGTATGTAGCATCCGAACAGTTTGGACTACAAGTATGAATAATATGGCCCCACCATCGAAAGGTGAGACACTCATGAACACTTGTTGTTTTGCTCTATGACACCCACAAGCCTCACTAGACTCATCTGAAGGTAGCCTGGTACCAGTTTAAAAATGTATGTAAGTATACATGGAAGTACTTTAGTGACCCCCAAAAAAAGGGGTTAAATATGGGTGTCACGTTCTGACCATAGTTCTTTTGTGTTTTCTTTGTTTTAGTGTTGGTCAGGACGTGAGCTGAGTGGGCATTCTATGTTGTGTGTCTAGTTTTCCCGTTTCTATGTTTGGCCTGATATGGTTCTCAATCAGAGGCAGGTGTTAGTCATTGTCTCTGATTGGGAACCATATTTAGGTAGCCTGTTTTGTGTTGGGTTTTGTGGGTGGTTGTCTTCTGTCTTCGTGTGTCTGCACCAGACAGAACTGTTTCGGTTTTTCACATTTGTTGTTTTGTATTTTGTAGTGTTCACGTTTATCGTCTTTATTAAACATGATGAACACTAACCACGCTGCGCTTTGGTCCTCTCCCTCGTCCACAGAAGAAAGCCGTTACAATGGGTAAAAAAAATATAGAACTTCCATCATTTCTTATATCTCYCAGATATATGACAGACATTTCAAAACAAACTTCCTTTTATGTATCTGTTTTGCCTTGTATGAATATATATTATTCAATGTGTTTCTATGAGCTATTAGCAGTAAGGCCAAATTCAATGTTTAATCCCACCCCCCCCAATTTTTTTTATTTGTATATACTTACAGGGGTCCTAAAATTCCAAACAAGCTAAATGATCCTTGGTATGACCATGTCAAAAATATATTTGTTAGCTTAGTAGGGCCTTCGACCTTTGATCGCATTGCTACTTTCTTACACAAATGCAAATTACATTGTGTGGTATTTTTTTCTGTCAGATTTTTATATATATCCACGTTTCTGCATTTGATCACTTGTCTGAAGATTTTTGTAATATTGTGTAGTTAGCCCTCCCTCTCCTTTAATCCCCACATTGCCTGTTTCATTTAACCACATAGAACAGTTTGATTGATATATTCATTTTGCATTCCCTGTTCACCCCTAAAGCAATACTTTCCCCCCTTATATGTACTCCAGAGCACTCCACCATCAGCAAATAGCATTTGTGCTTCAGCAGGACATTATTCAAAATAGGCCTTTAGTAAATGCCCCTGCCTCAGCCATGGTTGTTTGGGATTAATTTGATGGAATGGGAGTTCTAAATAGGCAAAAAATTGTGTTTTATGGAGCAGGGTCTCGGTTCATTTTTCGGATTTGTTTCTTTGGGAGAGATGTACTCTTCTGAAAATGTGCAGGGAATTGACACAGCTTTTGTGTTATAGGGCAGCTCAAATCCGAATATCCGTTGTCGTTGGTGTGTGTGTAAAATATTAAAATTATGCCTTCTCTCGCCATGGACAACACTGTGAAATGACTGCTCAGTCAATGACCATTGACTCAGCTTTGGTACCATGGACTGCACCCTTAATTGACTTTGCATGGACTTGGTACCACGGATAGTGCCAGTACATGACTTAGCAGATGATGTTACCCCGGACAGCATAATCAGGCTCCATGCCGTTGCATAGGGTGGTACCATGGACAGCACCATCACATGCCCTCTCATAGACTTCTTACCACAGACAGCGTAATCACATACCTTTTCATAGGACAGTGCCACGACAGTGGCATTACGTTGGCATTACGGTGGTACCATAGACAGTGTCATTACATGCCTTTGCATACTTGGTWCCACGGACAGCTCCATTGCTCACAGTGCAATGGAAAGCAAAAGTCCTATTGGTACCATGATGACTAAGGATATAAACCATGCCACATTCACACCACTGAGTATGCTAAGCCATCAAACAACTGCTAGTGGTCAATGAGAGTGGCTGTATAGAGAAACTGTATCAAGCTCCAGTTCTCCAGAAAATCTCACTTCCACCCCCTCTTATGTTTGTTGTTGGTCTTCGCAGGCAGCTTTATGGACACCTGAGCAGTGGGCCCACTGCAAATCCCTGACAACTTCAAGAGAGAGTTGCTACAACCCAGCCAGGACTGGCCTAATGATCCATCTTATACTCTTTGTTGTTGGAAGGCTCCAAGTTAATCCATCTTTCAATTCTCACTTTAGATTTGGTTTCCCACTGATAAAGAATGAATGCCCAACTGGCTCCCAGCAACCTTTCCAACGGTCTCTTTGTCTCCTTGTTCTGATTATGTATTGTTAGGTGCTGACGGTTGACCCTCTATTTCCTCCCACAAAGTGACCTTTCTCTGTTACTGAGAGTTTTGTTTATGCAGCAAACAGTATGCATGAAAACACACTCATTGCTAGCGCAGAATACCAGCATGAAAGACCCATCTGGCACCCTTTTGAAGTCAAACATTCAAAACAAATTTAAGGAAAACAAATTCTCTATCTACTTTGAATGGGTATTGTCACATTGCCTCATTCAATGCGCTCTATTTTTCAGATCTGAACATATCAAGCCATGGCTCTTTCCTCCATCTCGAGACAATCCATCTTCACCCCGTAATTTGTTGCCATTGTTATATCTAGCCGGAGGATGTTTGTTTACAGTAAATATGGGATATCTACAGTATCCAAGTAACCCAGAGTAATGCTACACTACCCCTCTATCCCTCCTCTCCCTGTGGCTGAACCTAGCGTCTCACTACCTCATCCAGGAGTCTGTTAGTTAGCGCTGCTTCTCACGTCTTTCCACTGTCCATCTATCTGACAACCAGCCCCCTGAGTGGAAGAGAGAGGTACCGCCATATGACAAGGCCCACATTACTGTTGTACTGAAGTTGAGCCCTGGGTGATTCAGCTGGGACCTGACTGAAGAGGGAGAGGTCATGGTAAAAATGGTGAAAGGTCTACAGTGGGAATAGGGGTTAGAATGGGTTAGGATAAAGAGTGGGAGTGACAGGTTGGATCAGGGTTAAAGTGGAGGGATCAGTTTGCAATCCGGAGCAGGGATACTGTAGGTCAAGGCCAGGGTCAGGGCTTTACTAGGTGGTCTTTTCTTTACAATATTTACGTAAAATTATAGCTAGTCCTTCTCCCTCTGCCCGATATGCTCAGGGAATCAGATAGATAGCTTCAATAGAGTAAATGAGCTCATGGATTACTCAACGTTATATATTACTGCCTTATTACGGTATGAAATATTTTCCCTTCAAGACATATTCAGACAAAATCTCGGTCTAGACTCCTCTAGTGTGGCGCCGATCATCACCAGTCTGGAACTCTCTCTCTCAGGCAGCCAGGCAGCCAGTCTATAAATGTGGAGTAAATGATAAAGCTTCAGAATTGATACTGTGTGTAAGGCCTCTTGGGACTGGCCATCTTTCATTCGCTTTTCCCCCCACCAAGGATGATATTGCAGGAACTGCACATTCAATGGGGCATGTTCCCTGGCACTCACTTCATTAAAATCCGAGCGGGATCTCCCAGTCTGTCACCAGAGGATTTACTGGCTTATAAAAGTGTTTTATCTCATGTATTCTCTGCACCCTTTTTTCGCCGGTCATGCTCACATGACATGAAAAATAAGATAAGAACAAATCAAAAGATAAAAACACAGTAGGTGCTATCATTTCGCTATCTGTTTCATATTTGAAAGCATCGGACACTTTTGGAAAATGATTTTGGAGGGAGGAGGTTTTCTCGGATAGGACAGAATACATACACATTTTTATGTCGCTTATCATACACCTCAAGGCATGTACTGTCTTCCATATTTCTGACCCCATTGACAGTTGAATCGGTGATGTTTTCTTAGGGCCTCAAAGTATATAAACTGAGCATGACAAAGACATTCTTATTCGCCTGTTGGGAATTAGAATAATCTGATGGATAAATCGTGTCCTATTCTCCATTTACCCTTTTATTTCACACAAAATACAGGCCTCTTCCTGGAACTGACAGCTATCGTATTCCATCATAGCTTGTCCATTGTAGAGCTTAATGTTTATACTGTTTTTTGCCAGATTATCCTGTCTTCAGGCCTGTGAATAAATCTTATACCGGCATTCTGAGGATAGCTTTAAGTGGAGGTCTCCCTTGGGCACAGATCTAGGATCAGTCTAGGACCCTCATCTTTCCTTTAAGGGGAGGAAAATTCACTGCTGACCAATGCTTAATGCACCTAGGCCCAACTTCACCCTCCACTGTGGATAGGGGCCAAAGATATAGTAAGTTTTTAGGGGCTAGACTTCAGACTGCAAGTCTCAACCTGGGGTTCATTACAAGCCATAGGGCAGAAAAGTGGAAAAAAATAACAAACTGCCTGGCAACAGAGGAGGAAGGAGGCCACAGTCAACCTATCCCTCTGAGCAACAAAGAAACCCAGGCTACCTCACAGAATGAGTGAGGACTGCGCTAATGAGAGCAAAAAGGAGAAACATGGGTCTAGGGTAGTGAACCTGAACTATGATCCTTGGCATAGAAACAACTCTTTTTGGACAATAAATCAACAGCAATAAATGTATCATCGATGACGAGCATACTTGGAGAGATCATTATGTAATGCCTTTGCCTATTAGAAGTTGAGAAAGAAAATCCATATAAATCTAGCCAGACTGCTGACACAATGGAGGAGGCTCTAAACCTGTTTTGCATTGAGCACGCTTAATTAAGGAGTAAATCCACTCCCAAGTCTTGAAGGAGGGTCCTCATTGACACGTCTTCAAATGTTACACTAATGCTTATTTAGTCTTGGGCAAACAAACTTGTTCACGTGGTCTTCTTATTACGCGCTCAATGGAAATAAACAGGCAGCTTTGCCTCTGTCATCAGCTGTGTGTGAATGCATTAAAAGTTCTCTTTCACAACATTAGCAGCCCTCTTGATCAGACCGCTGACAGATCTGTGGCAGACACCAAGCGTCTTTTTATACCGTCCAAATTAGTCATCCGGCTGAGCCGCTGTCGTCATCAGCACCACCACCGCCGCCACCCCACCATGAGACTGCAGTCTGCCATGATAAATGTAAGCAGGCTAATTCCTACGGATTATCAGGAACTTTTTATATGGGTGTTCACGGTAGCTCAACTTGGTGTGGTAATAACAGAGTTGAATGCAGTTTTCTGTACTGAGGTAATATTTTCATATACTGTATATGCCTCACATGCGACTCGTAATAAGACTATGCAATTTGTATATTAACAAAGCCTATTAAAATGAATGATTTGACTCTAAGATGTGTAAGCAAGCATTAGGCTATGTATTATAGTTGACAAGCAATAATTAGGTCTTGAATTTTTGTTTGAATAACAAAGGCAAATATTTTTTGTAAAATGTATGAATTCAAATTCAAGGCATAAGCTTAAGTTTAAAGGCAATACTGGCATTAACAAAGCATTACGTATCTAGGTATGATCAGAGAGGGAGAGTTCAAGGTCTGATTGTGCATTTCCATACAGGATTCAACGCAGTGGAACTTTTCAGTTCCATCTACGCGGTCTGGCAACCTTATCTCACTGGGCCATAGCTCCGACTGACCTGCTTTCACTCGGGTCCAAAGCCAGGCCACTGGTACTTTCAGCTGGAATTTACATAACAGCTAACTGTGAACTTTAACACCTTCTCACAAAGCAACTGTTTTGATTAGCAGAGGTTGTTGATTCTGCTCTTCACAAGTCCTCACTGTCAACCCTAGCTATAGAAACACAATTTCTCTAGTACAACATAAGGGTGTAGGCTCAGCCCTGATTTATGCGGTCTCTGTCACCTAGAGCTGCATTGCAAATAGTCCAGGAACACAAGGAAAGCACAAAGGACAATACCCAAGGACTAGTCAGCCCTTCCCCCTCTGACGGGCCAAAATGTAACTCTGTTACAGTATCCAGAGGACTGACTATTGAATGTGTGATCGATAGAATAATGTAGTATGCATTTCTGCTATCTGAAACTTGTTTACTGAGGATAATTATGATGCTATCTACAGTATATGTATGTATGATTTCTGTGCTACAGTGCCTTGCAAAAGCATTCATCCCCTTGGCATTTTTCCTATTTTGTTGCATTACAAGCTGTCATTTGAAATATTTTTTATTTGGATTTTATGTACTGGACATACACAAAATTGTCCAAATTGGTGAAGTGAAATGAAAAAAATATATATGTTTTTAAATAAAAGTGGTGCGTTTTTTTTTTTTAAGTGGTGCGTGCATATGTATTCACCCCTTTGCTATGAAGCCCCTAAATTAGATATGGTGCAACCAATTTCATTCAGAAGTCTAAATAAAGTCAACCTGTGTGGCACCACAACAAACCTGCCAAGTGAGGGCCACCCACCAAAACTCACAGACCAGGCAAGGAGAGCATTAATCAGAGAGGCAACAAAGGGACCAAAGATAACACTGAAGGAGCTGCAAAGCTCCACAGTGGAAATTGGAGTACCTGTCCATAGAACCACTTTAAGCTGTACACTCCACGGAGCTGGGCTTTATGGAAGAGTGACCAGAAAAAAGCCATTGCTTAAAGAAAAAAATAAGCAAACACGTTTTGTGTTTGCCAAAAGGCATGTGGGAGACTCCCCAAACATATGGAAGAAGGTACTCTGGTCAGATGAGACAAAAATGTAGCTTTTTGGCCATCAAGGAAAACACTATGTCTGGCACAAACCCAACACCTCTCATCACTCAGAGAACACCATCCCCGCAGTGAAGCATGGTGGTGGCAGCATCATGCTGTGGGGATGTTTTTCATCGGCAGGGACTGGGAAACTGGAATGAGGAAGGAATGATGACGCTAAATACAGGGAAATTCTTGAGGGAAACCTGTTTCAGAGGTTCAGCTTCCAGCAGGACAATGACCCTAAGCATACTGCTAAAGCAACACTCGAGTGGTTTAAGGGGAACATTTAAATGTCTTGGAATGGCCTAGTCAAAGCCCAGACCTCAATCCAATTGAGAATCTGTAGTATGACTTAAAGATTGCTGTACACAAGCAGAACCCATCCAACTTGAAGGAGCTGGAGCAGTTTTGTCTTGAAGAATGTGCAAAACATATAGAGACATACCCCAAGAGACTTGCAGCTGTAATTTCTGCAAAAGGTAGCTCTACAAAATATTGACTTTGGGGGGTGAATAGTTATGCACGCTCAAGTTTTCAGTTTTTTTGTCTTATTTTGCATCTTCAAAGTGGTAGGCATGTTGTGTAAATCAAATGATACAAACCCACAAAAAATCTATTTTAATTCGAGTTTGTCAGGCAACAAAATAGGAAAAAGGCCAAGGGGGGTAAATAATTTCGCAAGCCACTGTAACTTGTATATCTGTTAGTGCTGAGCGATTACTGCTTTTTGAGGTTGGTTCGATTATCCAAAATAATCACGGTTTTCGATTTCGTAAACAAATGCTGTAACACAGAGTAAAACAATTATTAAAAGTCCCATGATGGTAGTGACTGCCAATTCCTGCTTATCACTTATTTATTATTTAATTCCAAGTCATCATATCATCTCTATAGAGCTGCTGCCTGTGAAGTCTGAAGTCTGACTATTTCAGGATCGCGAAGCAACTGCTTTCTTTCCCTCTCGATAGTGTGTTCTCTCCTCTCAGTCTCCGTGTCTGCTCCGCACAGACCGGACAAGTTTAAGCAGACGTGCAATGGATAATGGTCATTGTAGTTACATTAATTACCATATTTTCTGCACTAAACTATGTACAGTATCAGCCTGTTGGAAAATACAACTCCCTGCTACATCACACAGTTCAGGCTTGATCTGATGTATCTCTACAGAAACTGCCCATCGAGCTCACAGGAAAAAAATATTGAACTGACATTGGTCAATTAGTTGTTTTAAAAACAGAAAATTAACCAACATTTTTGTTCATCGTTCTGCACTAATATATGTACAGGGTGAAATCTAAATTACTCTATGCAAAGAAAGGGGTTTTATGGTCCTCTCAGGATTTCTGTCTTATTTACATTGGTCTCATCCCCCGCACAAGCCTTCAGATGATGTGACACCCTGTGGAGATTGGACCTTGGTCGTCAGGCTACTGTAAACTTGATATCGTTCGATTGGTCAATGGTGGTTGGTTTTGGGTTGAGGTTACAACTTCAGATGTTATCAATGGAATTAAATGCCTTTGTTCTCTCTCTTATCCGGTATCCTTTTCATGGAGGGAGGTTGTATGATCAATTCTCATTTCCTAGGCTTTTAGCCTAGTAGACATCTCTCTGATCATGCTTAGAATGATGCCTTGTAATACTTGTTAATGTGTTGTAACTTCATTTTATGCCTTGAAAATGTAATCAATAGTTTTACAAAGTAATTAAATACACTTGTATTTAGAATTCCATTCTCAGACATTTCTTAATTGCCTATTACTGTAACTCAACTATAGTCTCCTATTTATTTTATTTTTAAATTATATATACACTGCTCAAAAAAATAAAGGGAACACTTAAACAACACAATGTAACTCCAAGTCAATCACACTTCTGTAAAATCAAACTGTCCACTTAGGAAGCAACACTGAATTTCAACATGCGTTGTGCAAATGGAATAGACAACAGGTGGAAATTATAGGTAATTAGCAAGACACCCCCAATAAAGGAGTGGTTCTGCAGGTGGTGACCACAGACCACTTTCCTGGCTGATGTTTTGGTCACTTTTGAATGCTGTCGGTGCTTTCACTCTAGTGGTAGCATGAGACGGAGTCTACAACCCACACAAGTGGCTCAGGTAGTGCAGCTCATCCAGGATGGCACATCAATGCGAGCTGTGGCAAGAAGGTTTGCTGTGTCTGTCAGCGTAGTGTCCAGAGCATGGAGGCGCTACCAGGAGACAGGCCAGTACATCAGGAGACGTGGAGGAGGCCGTTTTGATATATAAGATTTTGATATATTTGGCTGTTTTCGCTTCATAGCATTTAGAAGTTGTTCCTTTTCAGGTTTAGAAGAAGTCTGCTAAATGCTAACTTCCGTTTCGTACAAAATGGTAACATAGCTAGCATACAGAAATCTGTGGTGGTAGTCAAAGTATTTTTTAACTGCAATGCATTTGATTGGTGAGGATGACATCCAAGCATTATACTCAGATTTTTACCTGAACATAGTGTGAAATACACAAAAACAATGTCCTAAACGTAGGCTAATTTTGCTGGGGGGCAATGAGGAGATATGGGATAGTCCCAGTCGGTATTAGATAGAACGTCTGCCCGCCTGTGGAGAAAACAACTTGTGGTTACCTAGGTTACCCCATTGGCTCACAGCAAACACTTTACCTTTTTCAAATGCAATCGTCTTGTTTTAGTCAATTACAAAACCAGGGGCGCAACTTTGGTTTAGAACTGAGGTGGGGCATAACCTGACGTGGGGTCTGGGGTCCTCCCTCAGATTTTTTGGGGGCATCTAAGGCTAATTTCATGCATTTCTACACAATCCAATCTGACCCATGGTCCTTCTTGCCGTCTCTATTTAGAACAACAAAAGATAAGCAAAAGTTCCCCCAGTCATCTATGGTAGAAAAATGAGATTTTGTTTTAATACAGTCTATGCTTCGAATAAGGTACTCCCTCATCTGTGTCTGTGTGAAGTGAGTTGGCCTCTGGAGTTTGGGGTAACAACTGATTTATGATGGTCTTGTTCTCTCTCGGAGACTGCATTCCAATGATTGAATTGGTGTTTGTGTACTATGACGTACCAGGGAGGAGATGGCTCTGGTATGGATAGCGGATAAGAATAACCTTGTTTAGGGGCCAAACCCATGGTTTCTATACAATTGGATTAGTCTTCACAGCAAATGCTATCTGGCTTGGGGATACTCCTTTCTCACATAGCAAACCTCACCTTTTGACCCATTCCACACATCTGTTGTTTGTCATGTAGACTAAGAGTTTGTATATTTGCTATAAAGGGTGTAACCCAACTCTGTTTCGTTGGGTTCTCAGTGATTTACCGGGGAGGAGTGGAACCAGCCATGACTAAGCATTTTTAGATCTACTATATAAGAACTCTGAATTTTCTGTATTGTGGAGCTCTCGGCATTACACTTCAGAGTGTGCGGTCGACCAGCTTCATTATTGCAATAATTAATCAATATTAAAATAAAGATGATTGTTTGAAGAAATGACAGTCTCCCTCACTTGGTTAGAATTTCCACCACACATCAGGCTAGGTAAGCGATCATTGATATATATGTTAAAGTGATTGATAACACTGAACTAGATCAAAGGTAATTCAATAATCAATATTGTGTTGCACATTTAACCAATAGCCTAAGAAATGTAACAACAAATCAAGCACAAATACTTTTGATTGTCTTTATTAAGCTATAGGATATCAAATTTCCACCAAACTGCCCAGGCAGCCCGAGCCACCTGCACACCCGACCCCCACCAGTCTAGTCAATACCTCAACTCTCTCCCAAAACACATTTTCCCCCACTTTTTTATTTTTATTTTTACTTCAAAGGGAAAGGTTTAGAAATAAAAGTAAAAAAACAACAAGAAAACAAATACAACTACACATATACATTAACACACAGTACATTCTCCATATCATTAATCTCATTGGCCTAATAGTATTGTAGAGCTATTTTTACACAATATAGCCAGGTTATACTGTATTCCATATAAGGCATCCAGACCTTATACTGTTGCACAGTATACATTTCTGCCATCCATTGTGACATTGTGGAAGGATAACCAACCTTCCAATTAATGGCAATGCATTTTTTCAATGCTTGGTTACACAGTTTAGGTAACAGTCTCCAGAATTAACAACAGCCAGCCTTCACATGGTCATAACATACGCAAATATGTCCCCTTTTGTGTTTTACATCTCCAGCAGAGGAATACTATTTCTGAGTGTATGTTATTCAGTTACACAAGCAAGTACATTCTATGGATGGTCTTAAGCTGCAGTAATTTATGTCTGAGATTATATAAGCAGTGGCAACCCATCATTCAGGGCAGGTGGGGCAGATATTTTTTGGGGGGGGGGCTTGCCTGTTTTGCTTGTTATTTGTCATTAATACGTGTCACATATCAGTTTGCAAACAATATTTTAAAAAACATTTATTGAGTTAATAAAGCGCATACAAACATTGTCTCTTTTTTTCTTTCTTGAGAAAGGTATCTCCAAAATGCAGGTGTTTCAGCCTAGCTCAGTGCTTTCTGTGGTGGTGGGGCAAGCTAGCAGAAAATACAGAGCGTTGTGCCTGATTGGCTCAGTTTTCTGTCACTCATGGGACAGTACGGAAGTAATCAGTGGCTAACTGCAAGCAGTGCAAAGCAATCAGTAACAGTAGCCTGCTTTTCAATGGAGTGGCTGTGTGTTTTTTTCTCCAAGTTCCCACCATAAATCCAGAGAATGCCAGACTTTGATGGCAAAGTTAGATGACAAAACCGCAGCGCCACCTTTATGTTTAAGTGAGCACATCACAAGCCAAGGTGAGTCCAAAAATGTATTGTATGCTGCTGCATAAATTATGTAATATGCAAGGGAGATATGTATACTATAGCTAAGAAAGTAATACTAAGTATGTTGTGTAGTAAGCGGTTAGTAGCCTATGTGCCTCACCCTAATAATTTGCTCTATTTTCACATCTTAATTTCGCCTAACGTTTGTAACGAGCGCACAGAGTTGGGAAGCAAGTACAGGGAGTGAGTGTTTTAAAAAATGAAGAAAACAATAAATACGAAACACAAACAACGCACCGACATGAAACAGAGTCAATAACACCTGAGGAAAGAACCAAGGGGAGTGACAGATAATCAAGGAGGTGATGGAGTCCAGGTGAGTGTCCTGAGGCGCAGGTGTGCGAGACGATGGTGACAGGTGTGCGGTATAATCAGCAGCCTGATGACCAAGAGGCCTGAGAGGGAGTATACGTGACAACGTTACTGTTCTGACTCAGTGGTGCTGCACATGTAGCCTATAACCTGTTTTTGAGAAATGTCATAATCTAATATTGTAAGAGGTTTCATTGTCTGCTTATATGCCCCCTTTATCTGACTTGGTATACAGCGAAAATACTGTAAGAGCAGCCCATGTTCTGCATTCTGTCACTGTACATTTCAAAAGTGCTGAACACAGTTATATTGCCTATGTCCGTCGTCACTCGCTCATTAATGTCTTATTCGAAAATACGGAATGCCTGGTATCCGCTCATCGTTCCCTTATGCCACAGTTTGTACATCTCAATTGTCAATAGAAGCCACATTTGTTTAAGCAAGTCAGCCATATCAGCTATGTTTTTTTAAAAGGCAGTAACCGAGGCTGAATTAGTTGTTTTGCTGCCAGACAAGGCTCTTCTGATAGCCAGGTGTAGCGGTGGTAAGGATTCACTCCATTGTGCTGTAAAGAAAGCTCTGTGGTTGGACAGCTTTATGTAGGCCCTAACAGTTTGTGAGCACCGCTTGTCTCCGTTGTAGTGCAATTCATGTTTTCTTTTGTGTTGTGTAGTGTCTTTGCTGGCATGCATCTACATGTTTTTTGTTGGTTTGGCCCACCAAGATTTGGTTGAGAGAATGCCAAGAGTGTGCAAAGCTGTCATCAAGGCAAACTTTGAAGAATCTCAAATATAAAACATATTTTGATTTGGTTATTACATGATTCCATATGTGTTATTTCATAGTTGATGTCTTCACTATTATTCTCCAATGTAGAAAATAGTGAAAATAAAGAAAAACCATGGAATTAGTAGGTGTCCAAACTTTTGACTGGTACTGTACATGGTATGTAGTAGATATATATTCTGTCAAAATAAATTATGTTTTTGTGTATGTTTTGCGAGGGTTCCTATCAAGAAGTAACACATGAAAATGACAGTACTGCCAGCCTTGTAAGAAAATCTATCTCCCTCTCTTTCCCTCTCTCCTTCCCTCCCATTGTTTTCTCCCCCCTCTCTCCTTCTGTCCACGACCTTTCTGACTGTATCTCCTTTCCTACCACCACTGACCCTACAGGCCCTGTCCTGTCTGTCTAGCTAATGCATGTGAGGACTGGAATACCAATGACTCTCGGCTAAAGCTAATCAATTCTCAGAGGTAGATCTGCTGTGTGCCTGTGATATCGCACCCCTGATTACTGTCTCCAAAAGCAAGACAATCAATAGCCCCAAAATGTTAATCTCAAACTGAAAGCCTCGCTTTCTAAAATGCTCTCACCTTTTGCCCCCTACGCCCTATGAAGGTTTGAAATGTACATCGAACAGATTTTGAGACAGTTATTTTGAGAAGTGTAGTGCATTAGAAATACTATATTGGCATAACATTACAGAATATTCTGTCAGTTCTGTATATATTAACTTCCTCTGCATTAATACAATGAGATATTGAATGATAAGACATAATGTGAAGAGAGTATGATGCTGCATCTACTCAGGCCTTGTCATTAACATTCTTCTAAAGTAGTGGGGAAATGATGGGGCACCAGACTTACACTGTACTAAACAAGTGTACTAAACATTAGGAACCCTTATGATCCCTTATGGTTGTCGCATGTTAAATACACTTCAATCAGTGTCGATGAAGGGGAGGATACAGGTTAAAGAAGGATTTTCAAGCCTTGAAACAATAGAGACATGGATTGTGTATGTGTGCCATTCAGAGGGTGAAACAGGACAAAAGAGTTAAGTGCGCTTGAACGGGGTATTGTAGAAGGTGCAAGGCGCACCGGTTTGTGTCAAGAACTGCAACGCTGCTGGGTTTTTCACACAACAGTTTCCAGTGTGTATCAAGAATGGTCCACCAACCAAAGGACATCCAGCCAACTTGACACCACTGTGGGAAGCAGTGGAGTCAACATAAGCCAGCATCCCTATGGAACGCTTTCGACACCTTGTAGGGTCCATGCCCTGACGAATTGAGGCTGTTCTGAGGGCAAAAGGGGGTGCAACTCAAAATTAGGAAGGTGTTCCTAATGTTTTGTACACTCAGTGTATATCAAAGCATTGACGCAAAATAGACTGGGATGTATAAATAATAGCCCTAAGCTAGGGATGTGAATAGATGCAATCACTTCATACATCAAGATGTCATGATATAATTGGCTTTGCCACATAGCTGACAAAGTCATACGGTGGTTGAAACTTGTGTGCATCTAATCACTTCTGTGAAGAGTGCTAAAGAAGTTCTCCAATCATTATTAATATAAACATTTTCACCATTAAAAAAAAAAGCAAACTACCGTTATAGTATATCAGTGGATTCGGTGAGAAATCTAAAAACACGACTTCAGAGCAACATTTAACTAAGCAATTTACTATCAGCGTTTTACTTCTGACAACACTAGGTGAGAGATTTCATGTGCCTAATTTTCCTTTTGATATTTTTCTTTTCATTCTAAATCACTTCTTTATTGTGCCCATGTTCACTGACAAAGAAGAGTGGGCATCAAAAACAGCAATCGGAGGAAGAAAAATGATTATTTCTCTCAAGAGCTTCACGCCTGGCAGTTGTACAGCAGAAACATATACTGTCTTTGTAGTCCAATTCAAATGGCTGCCTAAACTTCAAAGAACTGTCTGAGCTACAAAGAGATTTGAAAGATCTATATCTGTATGTTTACATAATGCAACATCTATACTGGATTTTTCCAATGATGTTACATAGCTAATGTTCTACTAACTGCTCTGTCATAAATACTATACCAGTATGGATGCTTGAATTAATAAGCTGAATGATAGTCAGGCCATTTCTAGCTCCTCAACCTGAAGTTGTGTTTCTGGGTTAGTTGCGGTCTCTGCCATAGAACATGTATTACCGCAATTCAGGTATGATATATTGAGCAACCGTCGTAAAATAAAATAAAAATACCACCTTGGATATCCAAACACACAGCTAAGTAGTTTCCTCCCTCTCTGAACTCCACACATGTCACTGCTTGTGGCCTAATACAATTTCAACAAACAGGACCCTACGAATACTATCAGGTTTGCTTTCCCTCCAAACCGCCTGTAAACTGGCAGGAAATGAAGGAGAGCGCTTTCCATATGGGATTATAATGATGACAGAACTAGAGTTTGCTTTTTAAATTTCGTGGTTGCAAATTTAGTTTCGGGGTTGCAAGTACGATTAGTAAATGTGTAATTTAATTTTGCAAGCTTTTATCATGATGTGTGAAAGATTTAACGGTCAAAAACTTGCAACTTGATGTTTGAATAAATTCAATAAGATTTGCAAGCATAATTTATTTTCAGAATTATAGCAAATCCATTTACGACTATGAATATTCTGCTGTGAATCAAAAATACACTTTCAAATTTTCAATCTGCCCGCACTCTGAGTTCTCTCACTGTTATCATGTTGTAGAAAGTTTTGTACATTTGTAGGAAGAGATTTGCAAGTAAAATCTTGATTTGCACTCTGGGGCAGGACCTTTTACTCCTGACCAACCAGTTCCCTCTGCCAAAACCACAGCCGTCTAACCATTGGCTGGATTGTTCCACCAATCAAATATTAGGAAGTACCTACCCACATGAGCAAGAGAAGACCAAAACGACCTACTTGAAGGTAATCGTCTCTTTTATCTTTGTACATAGATGTTTTTGGGGGTGAATAGTCATAACAGTAGTTTGCTTATCATGTGAAATATCATGATATAATGGTACATTTCAGACGAATTCCAGACCAGCCTTTGCATTGACAGCCGCTGTTGCGTTAGCTTTCTGGCCACTGACATTCATCCTAGCTTTACCAGGCAATTTTAGATACGAGGGGAAAACAACTATAGTTAACCATCTGATTGATAGTTTATATAAATACCATTAACGTTAGCTAGCTAAATGGAAACTGCTAGGGGGAAGGTAGCTAGCTAACTCCCACCATCATCACTTCACCGTGTAGCTAATGTTAAATAGGTTTCTTGAAAATAAAAACTATAGCTATAATTTAAAGACTTGTTTCTGACTTTTGAACACTTTTTGTCAAACTACTTCATTCCACTGCCTGTTTATTTATTAATTGGTGACAGAAAAGTCTGTAATGCCCTTCCCAATTCCACTGCAAATAGACTACTAGACTGTGTTGGTTGGGTATTGCATTGTCATGAGTGTCCTGTGAGAATCCAAATAGGTCCGACCAGGCATGCAATGATTAACTTCAACCAGATCCCCTCTCACCCGCAGAGGGTGAAGGAGGGAACACCGCCCTGTTGTAAATCAAGGAGAGAAGATTTAGTTCACCAAAGGAATGTACCTTTGTTTCAAGAGACTTTTCCCACCGAAACTCTATCACGTTCTAAAGCAAATACTGGAACAATATTTCTAACATGGAACATGGGGAATGGTCAGAGGCGATCTACAGAACACTAATGTAATTTTGTTTGTTATTTTGTGATATCATCAAAAAATTATAAAAGAAATACTGTAACTTGGAAAGTATACGCACTACATGTGTGAAGTTTCCATCCTATGCGTTATGAAAGAAATATGAAAAATTATGAAAGTATTTTTGTTAAGAGAGGGATGTGATTTGAGGAACTATAAGAGATAATAGTTTTACATAACTTTGTACAAGTCACGCCCCCGAGTGAGGTCAGAGAGTGTGTCAGCCTGACGGAACTGCCCTTCTGGAACAAACTGCATAAATGATGGGTAACAAAATGAACATAACAGACCAGAGAAACGTAGAGCTGCAGCTGCGCGTTAAGAGTGGTCTGAACTTTGACGATAAACTCACCTCCCGGACAAACACTGGTACGGCTGATTAGCTCTCCTAAGTAAAGTATCTTCGAAAGTGAATTTAAGTTGGACCATTCTACTACTCTGTTCAAACCATCATATTATGCTACTCTCATCACCCCACCAGGAACCATTGACACAGCTGTCTAGCCTATCTTCAAAGAAGCATCTTCCAGAGTGAATGGAAGGAGAATAAACTCTGTAGTTCTGTTCAGGACAACATGACAAGTCACCAGATACCGGACAACTACAGAGAGGAACGACAGTAGAAGACGTATTTGAACCATTTTTGTACAATCAAAGCCTTACAAGCGTGCCGCGACAAGGCCCAACCTCCTTTCCAAGGTGATCCGGTTCAGAGAGAGATACACRGCATAAATATATTCATGATTTCTTACTCCAAACGAGTTCGTGTACAAAGTATAGGAGTACTTTAGAGTAGTTTCTAAATGTACCAACGTTAAGTGTCTGTCCCCCTCTCTCTCTCTCTCTCTCGCCCGCTCCATGTCTTTTAGAACAAGCAGCCTTATTGTTGTCAGTCTGGTAGTTACCTGTTTTTAACGTATTAAATGTGTATGTTTATCCTGTGTTACCATTTAATTAGCTAGTAAATAAATAATTAAACCAATTGGTGTAGTACTGAATCATAAGTAAGGCTCAGGTTTTTGCAGATGCAAGGAGGTATCATTTGACTGATGTGCACATTTACATGAGTGTTTAATTAGCCTAGTTAGTCAAGTTACTGACTGATGAGGTGTATTGTTTTTCATGTTTTTGCTGCCAGACCACCAATTGACACTAGAGGTATTAGTCAATGCTTATGAATTGGATATTGTATGTGAACTGCCCATTTAGATCAATGATACTAACCAAATGGTAGGATTGTAAAGCAACATATGAAGTAAATGCTAACACGGCTTTGGTGATTAAAGGTACATAATGATACTTCATTCCACTGCCTGTTTATTTATTGGTGACTGAAAAAGTGGTCAAGAAAAATACCCCTCTCAATTTCACAGCAACTAGACTAGCTAGCTAAAAATAAACTGGTGACAACTTGATCAAGCTTATAAATATGTAAAACTGTTTAGAAAATAATGGCACGTTTAAGGTAGTCGTGGTTTTCAGCAACGTGAACCAGCACTGCAATGTGTGAGTTCATTTCTACTCCCACCCCCAAGGTTAGATCGAAATAGATCTACACATGTTATTCTATATCATGTATAATTGTAGCTAAGCTTGTAACTTGGGAAGCTGATTCAATAACTGTGTTAAATTTAGACCACGATTAGTTGAATGAGATGTTCGTGAAGTGCTTTAACGAAAACCTGTACACTCCTGTGTAAAGAACCCATGACTGTCATGACTTCAATTGACTAAATAAAGTAACCATTTTCTTTATTAATCTATGCAGATTTGTCATGATTTCCAGGCACCTGGTGGAGGTGAATAAAACAATACTCCAAGGCAGGACATATCCCTGCATCCAGTTTGAGGCCTGCTACAGGCAGGAACATGGAGCATTCCATGTCAGTAAGTCATGCATATTTAAAAAAGATATATGTATAGCTAATACTCCGCTCATATGAGGAGTGGAGAAGACCTATGCACCATAAACCTGTCTACTCCTGGAGTATCTCCCTGTCAGAGATACTGTGATAGATAGTTTTGCAGGAGCCCCTGGGCCAATGCGAGGTCACGGGTGAGGGCTTAAGGGTCAGAGGGAGTGAGAATGAAGTTACAGACATGAAGATGAAACCTGAACCAAAGATTAAGGCTACCTTCAAACCAAAATGCATGAAACACATGCCCAACACATGTCCAACACATGTCCAACAAGGCTGTGTAGTGGGGAAAAACATTATTTTACTCCTCCCATTGAAAACCAAAGATGCTGCATCTTTTTCGCATCCATTTGTCTTTGGACCCTTATAATCCTCAATCAACAATATAAATGTTAACTTTTGCTTTCAAGAGCATTTAGTACCTTTATCCATCTCTCTACAGGTGCTAAAGAGACATAATATTCCAAGGACCTCCAAAGCCTTCAGCCCAACTACTGTACCTGCGATCTCTCCAGAGAACAGAGAAGTAAGCTCTGCTGGTGGTAATTAACTTTATGCACTACGTAAACCTCCTTTACTATGGCAGTCTGCGTAATGACATATAGCATATTCTAAACTGGGTGGTTCAAGCCCTGAATGCTGATTGGCTGACAGCCGTGGTATATCAGACCGTATACTACGGGTATGACAAAACATTTATTTTTACTGCACTAATTACATTGGTATCCAGTTTATTTATAATAGCAATAAGGCACCTAGGGTTTGTGGTATATGGCCAATATATCACGGCTAAGAGCTGCATATAGGCACTCCTTGCGTCATAAGAACAGCCCTTAGTCACGGTATATTTGTAACGGATCTCCTCTTCATCGGATGAGGAGTAGCAAGGATCGGACCAATATGCAGCGTCGTAAGTGTTCGTCATTTTATTCAACTTAACTGAACACTATAATACAAAGTAAACAAAAAAAGAACAACCGAAACAGTTCCGTCTGGAAACTAATACTAAGACAGAAAACAATCACCCACAAAACACAATAGAAAACGACTGACACCTGCCTCTGATTGAGAACCATACTAGGCCAAACACATAGAAATATAACATACAGAACAAAACATAGAAAAACAACATAGAATGCCCACACCAACTCACGCCCTGACCAAACTAAAATAAAGACATAAAAAAGGAACTAAGGTCAGAACGTGACAATATTGACCATATACCACACCCACTTGGGACGTATTGCTTATTATCTAGGGCAACTGGTTGGATTGGATATACTGTACTCACTCAAACTCATGCACTCTCCTCCCTCCAAGTCTCTCAGACTTTTAAAAAAACGAACACGTCATCCCCCTATTCCCAGTCTGCTGGAACATGGAACTCTAGAACAGCACATCAAAAAACCTGCCAACCTGTTGTCAGCTATCAGCAGACAGTTTCCTAAGGAAGGATACAACTATCAAGGGTGTAACGTTCGTCGTCTGAAGATGAGGAATCATCAGACCAAAGCGCAGCGTGGTAAGTGTTCATGTTAATTTATTAAAACAGAACACTAAACAAAATAACAAATAGAATGAAACGAAACAGTCCTGTCTTGTACAGACACAAAAACAGAAAACAACTACCCACAAAACACAGGTGGGAAAAGGCTACCTAAGTATGGTTCTCAATCAGAGACAACGATAGACAGCTGCCTCTGATTGAGAACCACACCCGGCCAAACACACAGAAATAGAAAACATAGAACACAAAACATAGAATGCCCACCCCAACTCACGCCCTGACATAACCAAAATAGAAACATAAAAAAGGAACTAAGGTCAGGGCGTGACAAAGGGTTTAAATGGTCATATTTGGGAGATGACCACCAAATGCAATAAAGTTATGTATAAAGTACTCATGTTCATTTTTTTGAAGGTTACTTACTTACTTACTACTGTTTCTAGTGATCTTACTCCCACTCCACCTGAAATGCAATAATTAAACACTCATCAGCCAAATGATACCCAACCAATACAGCCTAGTAGTCTATTTGCAGTGAAATTGGGAGGGGCATTTTTTAGGTAATGGTAAAGCTAGGATGAATGTCAGAGGCCAGATAGCAACGCTACAGCGAATGTCAATGCAAAGGCTGGTCTGAAGTTCATCTGAATGATGTACCATGTACCATTATATTTCACATAATAAGCAAACTACTGTCATGACTTCTCACCCATTTTGTTACGTTCAGCTTATTCTGAAATTGATTTAATAGTTTTTTCCCCATAATGATGAAGCAAAAACTGTTTTTTAGAAATGTTTGCAAATTTATTACAAATTCAAAATTTAAATAAGTATTCAGACCCTTTGCTCAGTACTTTGATGAAGCACCTTTGATGAAGCACAGCTATTTTCAGGTCTTTCCAGACATGTTCGATTGGGTTTAAGACCGGGCTCTGGCTGGGCCACTCAAGGACATTCAGAGACTTGTCCCGAAGCCACTTCTGCGTTGTCTTAGCAGTGTACTTAGGGTTGTTGTCCGGTTGGAAGGTGAAACTTCACCCCAGTCTGAGGTCCTGAGCGCTCTGGAGCAGGTTTTCATCAAGGATCTCTCTGTACTTTGCTCCATTCATCTTTGCCTTGATCCTGACTAGTCTAACAGTCCCTGCCGCTGAAAAACATCCCCACAGCATGATGCTGCCACCACCATGCTTCACCGTAGGGATTGTGCCAGGTTTTGGAATTCAGGCCAAAGAGATCATTCTTGGTTTCATCAGACCAGAGAATCTTGTTTCTAATGGTCTGAGAGCCTTTAGGTGCCTTTTGGCAAACTCCAAGCAGGCTGTCATGTGCCTTTTTACTGAGGAGTCGCTTCAAACTAGGTCATTCTACTATAAAAGCCTGATTGGTGGAGTGCTGCAGAGATGGTTGTCCTTCTGAATTGTTCTCCCATATCCACAGAGGAACTCTAGAGCTCTGTCAGAGGGACCAGCGGGTTCTTGGTCACCTCCCTGGCCATGGACCTTCTCCCCTGTTTGCTCAGTTTGGTCGTACGGCCAGCTATAGGAAGAGTGTTGGTGGTTCCAAACTTCTTCCATTTAAGAATGATGGAGGCCACTGTTTTCTTGGGGACCTTCAATGCTGCAGACATTTTTGGTACCCTTCCCCAGATCTGTGCCTTGGCAGAATCCTGTCTCGGAGTTCTACGGACAATTCCTTTGACCTCATGGCTTGGTTTTTGCTCTGATATGAACTGTATACTGTGGGACCTTAAATAGACAGTTGTGTGTCTTTCCAAATAATGTCCAATCAATTGAATTTGCCACAGGTGGACTCCAATCAAGTTGTAGAAACACCTCAAGGATGATAAATGGAAACACGACAATTTTGAGTCTCATAGCAAAGGGTCTGAATACTTATGTATATAAGGTATTTGTTGTTTTTTWAAAATAAATTTGCAAACATTTCTAAAAACCTGTTTTCACTTCGTCATGAGGTATTTTGTGTAGATTTATGAGGATTTTTTATTTATATAATCCAAGTTAGAATAGGGCTGTAAAGTGACAAAATATGGAAAAAGTCAAGGGGTCTGAATACTTTCCGAATGCACTATATATTGAAACTAATTTCACACATATAATAATTGTCGATTAAAATTGACAATAGTCTGATGGGTGAGAATATTATCAATTGTTAAATTGTATATGAAGAATCTGATTAACAGCACAGCTTGGAATTGACACAGAGGCAAGAAAACGGAGCCAAAAAGGGACTTTTTAAAATGATCCTACAGAGTAACAAGCAGGTGAAACGTTTTGATGTCTTTGTAGTATCAGAAAGAGCAGATTCTGCTGTTTCCAAACAACCTAACCTTGCCAAAAAACAAAATAATTATCACTTGAGCTAATTATTACTTACGCTCACCACCTGCACTCACAACACTCAAAGCACAGTAATATATTTAAACTCAAAATATGCCATTCTGTTCTTTTGAAATGCATTTTCTTGGTTTCATAATGTTACTTCAGACCTGCCCTTAACAAATTAATAATAAGTTATACTGTCACTACCCTCCTTTAGCATTGCACATTCAGCAAATCACCATCAGAAGGAATTCCATTTTCACTGTGTTGGTGGTGCTCATATAATTGATCATTACTTCAAAAGTAGCAGAGCCCACTCTGGAAATTGTATGTACAGTCGTGGCCAAAAGTTTTGAGAATGACACAAATATTAATTTCCACAAAGTTTCCTGCTTCAGTGTCTTTAGATATTTTTGTCAGATATTACTATGGAATATTGAAGTATAATTACAAGCATTTCATAAGTGTCAAATGCTTTTATTGATGATGCAAAGAGTCAATATTTGCAGTGTTGACCCTTCTTTTTCAAGACCTCTGCAATCTGCCCTGGCATGCTGTCAATTAACTTCTGGGCCACATCCTGACTGATAGCAGCCCATTCTTGCATAATCAATGCTTGGAGTTTGTCAGAATTTGTGGGGTTTTGTTTGTCCACCAGCCTCTTGAGGATTGACCACAAGTCCTCAATGGGATTAAGGTCTGGGGAGTTTCCTGGCCATGGACCCAAAGTATTGATGTTTTGTTCCCCGAGCCACTTAGTTATCACTTTTGCCTTATGGCAAGGTGCTCCATCATGCTGGAAAAGGCATTGTTCGTCACCAAACTGTTCCTGGATGGTTGGGAGAAGTTGCTCTCGGGGATGTGTTGGTACCATTCTTTATTCATGGCTGTGTTCTGAGGCAAAATTGTGAGTGAGCCCACTCCCCTGGCTGAGAAGCAACCCCACACATGAATGGTCTCAGGATGCTTTACTGTTGGCATGACACAGGACTGATGGTAGCGCTCACCTTGTCTTCTCCGGACAAGCTTTTTTCCGGGTGCCCCAAACAATCGGAAAGGGGATTCATCAGAGAAAATGACTTTACCCCAGTCCTCAGCAGTCCAATCTCTGTACCTTTTGCAAAATAGTCTCTCCCTGATGTTTTTCCTGGAGAGAAGTGGCTTCTTTGCTGCCCTTCTTGACACCAGGCCATCCTCCAAAAGTCTTCGCCTCACTGTGCGTGCAGATGCACTCACACCTGCCTGCTGCCATTCCTGAGCAAGCTCTGTACTGGTGGTGCCCCGATCCCGCAGCTGAATCAACTTTAGGAGACGGTCCTGGSGCTTGCTGGACTTTCTTGGGCGCCCTGAAGCCTTCTTCACAACAATTGAACTGCTCTCCTTGAAGTTCTTGATGATCCGATAAATGATTGATTTAGGTGCAATCTTACTGGCTGCAATATCCTTGCCTGTGAAGCCCTTTTTGTGCAAAGCAATGATGACGGCACGTGTTTCCTTGCAGGTAACCATGGCTGACAGAGGAAGAACAATGATTCCAAGCACCACCCTCCTTTTGAAGCTTCCAGTCTGTTATTCGAACTCAATCAGCATGACAGAGTGATCTCCAGCCTTGTCCTTGTCAACACTCACACCTGTGTTAACGAGAGAATCACTGACATGGTGTCAGCTGGTCCTTTTGTGGCAGGGCTGAAATGCAGTGGAAATGTTTTTTGGGGATTCAGTTAATTTGCATGGCAAAGAGGGACTTTGCAATTAATTGCAATTCATCTGATCACTCTTCATAACATTCTGGAGTATATGCAAATTGCCATCATACAAATTGAGGCAGCAGACGTGAAAATTAATATTTGTGTCATTCTCAAAAATTTGATCCACGACTGTACTTGTTGAGTATATTGTTTTAAACAATATGTCTAAAAATTAACAAGATCAAAAACGGTACATATTTTGAATGTTGAATAAATTAATGTGATATATTTTATTTATTTCAAAATCTAGATATCCTCCATATTTAAGAGCACACTACAGTACTATAATGAAACCAAGATGTTGTCTGTATCATGTACGGTTCACGGATCATAGGGTCTTACAGGAGGCATGAATAGGTTCCTCGCAATGCATTTCTATGTGAGAATTGCCAGAACAATCTGACATACCAAAAATGTTTTCGGGCCATGCTGGTGTACAGATTGTCTTTACATTCATATCGGGCTATCTGTAGTTCACGTGGTATATGTGCCGGTCAATTGGTCACACTGACTAGACACTAATGTGATATGATTGATGAAGTTAGACACCTGCATTACACTAGAATAATTAATTACCAGTACTCAAAACTACCTCAAAATATCAGAAACAACCCCAAACTGCCATTCCCAAACAACCACCTGTTTGGTGATAGCTTGTGGAAGTTTTTGTGTATAATTTTAGGGTGACATGTTGCTAGGTGAGAGACCTGGGCTGCTCTACATCAGCTGAATCCTTGTTTTGACAGAACAGGTGACAGCTGTGACAAAAACGTTTTCAGTTTTAATGACCAAAATGAATGAACTGCATGTGAAGTTGCATTGTGTGACGCCTGGTGGGGGAAATCAACGTTTGTAACTCCAGCAGTGGAAGATGATGCTTATCTCAGTGGTGAATATTAGTCACATACTTATGTAGGGGGGCCGAAAGACGTACATAAACTCTTGTGGGTGCTCTATTTCCAATGCAGTGCATAGTTTGGCTTGCTTACCATTATGTTGTTTGTCAGTGTATCATTCAAAATACGAAGCATTTATCAAACTGATTTCCAAACCCCAATTTCGGTGTAGCAGCTGAAAGCTGCGAAGCGCAAGTATTCATGAAAGCAATTAAATCCCTAACTCTGCATAGCAAAGGAACAGAAAACAACCTTTTAATACTAAACAAAATAGCAAGTAGTGGTTTAACTATGCCAGCCTTGCCTAATTACGATAATAGCTAAATGTGCCACATAGTTCAAAATACATTATGTTTCTTGTTAATGGAACAGGTTGCAAGAGGGGCTGTTTGTGTGCATGGTAGCACACATAATTACACAAAGATACTGGCTAGAATATGAGCTTCTCAGAGATAACAAGGTGTCATCCCTGTAAAGCGGTTGACATGTTATTCTACGACACAGGGACACAGACATCTTCATTAGGCCTGTCATCTGACGAAATAAAACTCAAAATGAGGTTTCCAGGAAGTAAGAAGGAAAATTATTTTCCCCAGTGGAAGCTGAGCTCTCATAACTACTCCTATTAATGGTGTTAAATCAGGTTTAAAGCTTTTTGGTAGGTCAGGCAAACCTTGTGTCTCCTGATGCAAGCGTGGCGCAGACAGGATATTTACCTCCTCCATTTTCTTTCGAGACAGCAGCTTGTTACTTATTGAGTTCCATTATTATTGCCTCCAACTGGGGGAAATTTATTTAGATTAAACTGCACTGTTGTTTCCTTAATACATTTCGGGGGGTGGAGGAATAATATCAAATTGTCGAAGGTTGTATGAAGAACAAAAATATGACCTCCATGAAATGAAGCAATATCCAGCTGATTCCCGCAGACACTGCAGCAAAGTCAATTAAAGTCAAGATTGTGGTGTACTTTTGAACGGATAAAAACGTCTAACGAACTCAAGTACCAGAGTTTTTCATCAACACAAAGCACTTTGTTTTCCCGAGTTATCGCTAAACTGACAGGAGTGTCAACAATGATCCAAAGGTTAATGAGAATATTAGACAAGGGTATGGAAGAGTCCTTGAGCTGAACTGAGCTGAGTGGGGAGCCAATGTATCAAAGCCAAAGTGAGGATGATTATTTTAAACATTTCTCCGCATAGACTCTTGACCGTGGACTCCCACCAAATAATCCTTCCAGCACAACCTGAAGCAGTGCTATAGTATGTGTATTCCTCTTATGTCTGGAATTGGTAATGATATGTTGGTTATTGAGCAAGACCTAAGCCATTTTCCCCATCCAGCCAAAACAATATTTTGTCAATGTAGTGATAACCTGGCAACTTAACTGCCAATATGTGTTGATCATTTAAAAAACATAAACTCGACAGACATGAAGGACTAGTCTTTTTCATATAGTGCAGAATGCTTTTTGATAGATAAAAAAAAAATAGTGAAACATGCTATCAAGTGTTCTAGTAACACTATATCCCACGAAGAAACAATCGTGCAGGTGATGCTTATCAAATTAATCCCCTTTGATACCATGTGACAACAGTAACACATGGCTGGATATCTCAAATATGTCCCTTCTTCAAATGCACAGATTCTCTGGGACTCACAAGCAAAGACACTTTAGCAGACTCAGTGGCGACGCAAAAACTCTTCCTAAAAAGCACACATGTCCCTGGCTAACTTCCCACTTGTAGAACTCATATAATCTTGTCAGTAGCCATTTTAAGCTACCCTAGATGGTTAATGTCTTGCAAAATAACACTTCTCAGTAAGTGCATGTTGTCTTGATGGCTTTGGGGCCTTGGTAGGCCATTTGTAGGGTGGTAAAACTAGTTATTTTCTTGCCTAGTCTCTAAGGACCACCAGACTGTCACAGTATGGCCTTAATTAAAACACGGGAGCCTAGATGATTTTACCACTGACTTTACTCAGGAACAAAGTTGGCCCTATCTAGTCTATTGTGTCTCGGTCGGTCACCCATATCCATGTCTTATATTTTTGTCACAACAATAAAAGAAAGAGACTGTCCTAATGCTCTGTTGCCCTATGAAACTAATAGCACTGTAAAAATTGTACACATGCAGGAAAACAATAGTAAATTAAAAATTAAAAACATAAGTGAAGTAATATTGTAACAGTTCCAGCTTGAGCCATTTAATGCTGGTGGCAGGGAATGTAGTTGCCTAGGCGACAAAGCATCCAGGATTGCAGAAGCACAGGGTGGATAAGAACTTAAATATATATTTTTTATGAGATTTGATAAACGGGAGAAGGAAGGTGAATGGAGAATAATGGTGTCATGGTAGATTTACATAATGACTTGAGGGAGGTACAGGGTGGCAGGTACAGTAGTGCTAACCACACATTTAAATGCTCTCTCTCCACTCTGGATGGTCATTTTGGTGACATGTTAATGTGATCCTTCACAACAGGATCACTACATAATCCAGCACAAATAGCCGGGAGCGACGCAAACGGGGGTTAATCGTAGAAAAAACTTGACGGTATAATTATTTTGTGTAAAAATGTACGATTTAAGGTGTATTTGTATGATATATTAATTGGTTTGGTTACTATAGGGGAAACAAAGAGTTTAGGGTTGGGCTCAATTCAGAATTGAATTGAGAATGCCTCATATTTCCATAAAATTCTTGAATTTGAATTGCATTTAAGTAGTGAACAGGATACAGAATTGCAATTAGATTTTGAATGAAAGGAAATACAATCGAATTCAAATGCATTTTTTATTCTATATTATTAAGTGTAGTCTATACAAATATACAGTGCCTTCAGAAAGTATTCATACTTCTTGACTTMTTCCACATTTTGTTGTGTTACAGCCTGAATTCAAAATGTAGTCCAATAATTGTTTTCTCACCCATCTACACACAATACCCTTTATAAACAAAGTGACAATTTATTGAAAATGAAATAGGGAAATATCTCATTTACATAAGTATTCACATCCCTGAGTCAATACCTGGGTGTCAGAAGGGGAGAAGGAGAAAAGTAGTAGTGTCATTCACATAGCAATGATAGGAGAGACCATGTGAAGATATGACAGAGCAGAGTGACTTGGTGTATAGAGAAAAGAGGAGGGCCTAGAACCGAGCCCTGGGGGACACCAGTAGTGAGAGTACGTGGTGCAGATCCACGTCACTTGGTAGGAGCAGCCTGCCAGGTAGGATGAAATCCAATAGTGTACTGAGCCTGAGATGCCCAGACCTGAGAGGGTGGATTGGAGGTGATGGTTCACAGTGTCGAGGGCAGTGGATAAATCTAGGAGGATGAGAACAGAAGAGAGAGTCCACTTTGGCAGTGGGGAGAGCCTCAGTCACACAGAAGAGCAGTCTCGGTTGAGTGACCCATATTGAAGCCTGACTGGCTAGGGTCAAGATCGTTCTGAGAGACAATGAGAGAGTTGATCAGAGACAGCACAATCAATTGTTTTGGAAAGAAAATCTGTCCCCAAACAATTTGATTTGCTGGTTTTAAGCATTAAACTTTCAAATAGCTCTTTATTGACTGTTGCTAGGTGTTATCGTCCTCCATCAGCACCGGCCTGCACCCTACCTGCTCTAAGCTCTCTCCTGGCCCCTTACACTAAGTCTGAATTTGTCTTGCTAGGTGACATAAACTGGGACATGCTTAAACCACCTGACTAAGTCCTTAAGCAATGGGACTCCCTAAATCTTTCTCAGATTATTACCAATCCCACAAGGTATGACTCCGAACATCCAGAAAAGCCTATTCTCCTTGATGGTATCCTCACAAATAATCATGATAGGTATTAGTCTAGTGTTTTCTGTAATGACCTTAGTAATCACTGTTTTACAGCTTGTGTTTGTAATGGCTGCTCAGTGAAATGACCTGTCCTGATTTGTCATACACACTTTAATGAGCAAGCCTTCCTTCATGACCTGGCCTCTGTAAATTGGTATAGAATCAGCTCGATCCCCTCTGTCGAAGACGCTTGGACCTTCTTTCTTTATATTTTCAGTGGTATTGTTAACAAACACACCCCCATAAAGAAAATGAGAATTAAAAACAGGTTCAGCCCCTGGTTCGACCGTGATCTTGCAGAATTACACCTCAAGAATTCCATTTGGCGAAAGGCTCGGCACACACATACTCAGGCTGACTGGCTCTCATTCAGGCAAATGAGAAATAAGTGCACTCAGGCTATCCGGAAGGCCAAAGTTAGTTACTTTAAGGAGCAGTTCTCTCTCTGTGGCTTTAACCCCAAGAAGTTCTGGAAAACGGTTAAAGACCTGGAGAATAAACCCTCATCCTCACAGCTGCCCATGTCCCTTAATGTTGATGATGTGGTTGTTACTGACAATGAGCACCTCCCTCACCTCCCACCACTTCTAATGCCCCGATGGTCCTCCCTCTTTTCCCCCTGCCCCGTTACAAAGTTTCTCCCTGCAGCCGGTCACTGAGTCCGAGGTGCAAAAGGAGCTCCTTAAACTTGACCCCAAAAAAACATCTGAGTCAGATGGTTTAGACACTTTCTTCTTTAAGGTTGCTGCCCCTATCATCACCAAGCCTATCTCTGAGCTTTTTAACCTGCCTCTCCTCTCTAGGGAAGTTCCCATTGCATGGAAGGCAGCCACAGTTTGTCCTTTAAATAAAGGGGGCGATCAAGCTGATCCTAAATGTTATAGGCCAATTTCTATTTTGCCCTGTTTATCAAAAGTGTTGGAAAACCTTGGCAATAATCAACTGACTGACTTTCTTGATGTCTATAGTATTCTCGCTGGTATGTAATCTGGATTCTGCTCACGTTAAGGATGTGTCACTGCAACCTTAAAACCTGTTGGGGCTACAGGTGCCGCTAGCGGCACTCCTCCCACATTCCATTGAAAAGGCAGAGCGGCAAATTCAAAAAAAAAAATGAAATATTTAACTTTCACACACAACTTTCACACATTAAGTCCAATACAGCATTTGAAAGATAAACATCTTGTCAATCCAGCCAACATGTCCGATTTTTTAAATGTTTTACAGAGAAAACACCACATATATTTATGTTAGGTCACCACCAAATAAAAAAAGACAGACAGACATTTTTCACAGCACAAGTAGGCTGCATTTAGCATGCACAAGCCAACCTAACTAACCTAGAACCAACCTAAATAACCTAGAAAAAACTACCTCAGATGACAGTCCTATAACATGTTACACAATAAATCTATGTTTTGTTCGAAAAATGTGCATATTTTAGCTATAAATCAGTTTTAGCATTACTGCTACCATCATAGCTACAGTCAGAAATCGCACGGGAGTAGCCAGAGTAAATACAGACACCAACTACCTAATTACACATCATAAATCATTTCAGACAAATATATGGTGGATAGCTAATGAAAGACAAATATCTTGTGAATACAGACAATATTTCCGATTGTTGAAGTGTTTTACAGCGAAAACACCAACATAATATTATGTTAGTTCACCACCAAATACAAAAGCAGACAGACGTTTTTCACAGCAACGGTAGCATGCAAGTAGCTAACCTAACTAACCTAGAACCAACCTAGAACCAACCTAAATAACCTAGAAAAAACTCCCTCAGATGACAGTCCTATAACATGTTACACAATAAATCTATGTTTTGTTCGAAAAATGTGCATATTTTAGCTATAAATCAGTTTTACATTACTGCTACCATCATAGCCACCATCACAGCTACAGTCAGAAATCGCACGGCAGTAGCCAGAGAAAATACAGACACCAACGTCAACTACTAATTACACATCATAAAACATTTCAGAACAATATATGGTGGATAGCTAATGAAAGAATAAGATCTTGTGAACAGAGCCAATATTTCCGATTTTTGAAGTGTTTTACAGCGAAAACACAATATATCGTTATATTAGCTTACTACAAATAGCTAGCACACAGCAGCATTGCTTCTAGTCAAACGGTAGCATAGCACAGTTCGACAGATATATATGAAAAAGCATCCCAAATTGGGTCCTTATCTTTGTGGATCTTCCATCAGAATGTTCCCAAGGGGTCCTTTGTTCAGAACGATTTATTTGGATCCATAAACGAACGATTTCCCTCAGAATAAGCAAGCAACATTAGCTAGCATTGCTAGCCTCTCGTTCTTGAACCAATTCTTGCGTCGCATCACGTCTAAAGTCCAGAATAAATTTCAATAATATAATTAAACTATATTGAAAAAACATACTTTAAGATGATATTGTGACATGTATCAAAGAAAACGAAGCCAGAGATCATATTCACCTTTAAAAAGGTTCTTCAATGAGCCGAGTACAGGTCAGACTTCGCGCCCAGAAAATAAATAAAAGTGCGCACGTCTCAGTCAAAAGACGTTGTGTTCAGTCCCTGGTCGAGATAATCAACTGATTTTTTCTCTCACTTCCGCATTACACACAGGCGAAGGCGTATGAACGTGTTTCTACAGTCATAAAGTGACATGCCCTTTTATAGACAAGCTCCTGAAGAGAGAGTTCGATTTTGGAAATCTCAGTTCCGGTTAGGAAATGGTCTGTAAAAGGAGTTCTGTTTCACTTAGAGAAATAATTCAAACGTTTTTAGAAACTAGAGACTGTTTTCTATCCAATAGTAATATTAATATGCATATTGTACGAGCAAGAATTGAGTACGAGGCCGTTTAAAAATCTTACGATTTTCTCCAAAAGTGAAAACAGCACCCCCTTGTCCTTAACAGGTTAATAACTTCTTATGGCTCCATCCCGCTACCGGGATCGATATGACAACAGCCAGTGAAAGCGCAGGGCGCCAAATTCAAACAACAGAAATCTCATAATTAAAATTCCTCAAACATACATGTGTCTTATGTCATTTTAAAGGTAACCTTGTTGTTAATCCCACCAAAGTGTCCGATTTCAAATATGCTTTTCAGCGAAAGCACTACAAACGATTGTTAGGTCACCACCAAACCACAATAAGAACAGCCATTTTTCCAGCGAAAGATAGCTTTCACAAAAAGCAGAAATAGAGATAGAATTCATCATTTAGCTTTGATTATCTTCGTCAGATGACACTCATAGGACTTCATGTTACACAATACATGCATGTTTTGTTTGATAAAGTTCATATTTCTAACAAAAAATCGGAGTTTACATTGGCGCGTTACATTCACTAGTTCCAAAAACATCATGTGATTTTGCATAGCCACATCGTTTCAATAGAAATACTCATCATAAATGTAGATGATAATACAAGTTATACACATGGAATTATAGATATACCTCTCCTTCATGCAACCGCTGTGTCAGATTTCAAAAAAACTTTACAGAAAAAGCAAATCATGCAATAATCTGAGACGGAGCTCAGAACAAAAGCCAAATTAGCCGCCATGTTGGGGTCAACAGAAACCAGAAAATACATGATAAATGTTTCCTTACCTTTGATGAACTTCATCAGAATGCAGTCCTAGGAATCCCAGGTCCACAATAAATGCTTGATTTGTTTGATAATGTCCGTTATTTATGTCCAATTAGCTACTTTGGTTAGCGCGTCTGGTAAACAATTCCAAAGTCACAAAGCGCGTCCACTATAACGTGACAAAATGTCCAAAAGTTCCGTAAGTCAGTAGAAACATGTCAAATGATGTACTGAATCAATCTTTAGAATGTTGTTAACATACATCTTGAATAACGTTCCAACCGGAGAATTAGATTGACTTCAGATGAGCAGTGGAACGGAGGTCCTCCTCATGTGAATGCGCATGTGAAAGCATGGCCAGCTCGTGGCAGTGATTACTCATTCCTGTCTCCTTCGCCCCCCCTTCACATTAGAGTCATCATAAAAAGTTCTATTGACTGTTGACATCTAGTGGAAGCCGTAGGAAGTGAAAACTCATCAATATCTCGCTGTAATTTCAATGAGAGCTTAGTTGAAAATCTGGCACCTCAGAAAAAATTCTAACAGGAAGTGGAACTTCTCAGGTTTTTGCCTGCCATATGAGTTCTGTTATACTCACAGACATAGTTCAAACAGTTTTAGAAACGTCAGTGTTTTCTATCCAATACGAATAATAATATGTATATATTAGCAACTGGGACTGAGGAGCAGGCAGTTTACTATGGGCACCTCTGTGCACCTTTCATCCAAGCTACTCAATACTGCCCCTGCAGCCATAAGAAGTTAAACCAAGTTTATTCATCCCAGAGGATCGAACAGCTGTACCGCCAAAGACATGGTTCCACCCGTGGTAGTATACATACCCCAATTTGGGTGTTGTCTCCTCATCGCTAAACGTTTCATCTTTATTGCTAGGCAGGAAACTAAGTGATACGGGCAATAAACGGTTCCTTTTCCCTCAACGTGACCTGACCTGACCTCGATCCCCTTATCCACAGTTTTCTCCCCTTATCAGTACTGCGACATGTAACAGTTTTCCCTGCACTCAGACCATTCCAAGCTTAATTGCACCCACCATAACCCTTCCTCCTACAGATAACCATTTAACTCCTGGTGTAGACCCTCGGCTATGGCACCCCTCAGCTATGGCACCCCTCATGTCTCTATTATAACTAATAATTAATGATATTTAAAGTTTAGAAAACAGAACCCATCACATGGAACAATCATTTTCTCTTATTCAACGCTCTGACCCAAAGCATTCGATCACTGAGAGGTGCACCCTCCTATTATGCACAACAAAAATGACAGACATAGGACACAGACACACAGAACTCTGACATAACCCGGGAAATATGAACAAAGGAACCATACAGTTAATTAAATAAACAGAACATTTTCCTCACGAGTCTTGCGAACGTTCATTTGTACTATAAACATCGCGCCCAACTCAGAGCAGGGTAAGAAATGGTTGGCTCATTCGATAATGTATCGTAGGCCTGTCAAACATGAAAGAGAAATGTCTACATGTTGCATTAAACAGTAGGATGAAACGCTAGCAAATATTTTATATTAAATGGAACATAGATTTACCACATAGGGCCTGTGCATTTAAACTTGTGAAAGCAAAAGCAAACATTTCAACAATAGAAAAAAGTACTCTCTACTAGCGGGACTTTCGAGAGTGTCTTCCCACAGTAGCTAATAATTCATTATAACAACGAATTCCAAATGCAAGCTTAAATGATCGATTTCAAGTAATTGTTACACACCAAAAGACCAGTAAGCCTATGCTAGTAATTGTTGCCCCATTGCTGCAAAGCTTGCACAGTGCACAGCTTGCAAAGTAAACAGTTAATATTATTGATCACAATTTTTGCAATTTTTGGAGCTGCATATTTATATATTATTACAATCCTCTCCCTACAATTTGACATTCGAGCTGCACCCAATTCTATAGCTCTACAGCAAATCGGCAATCTGTTTGCTAGCTCACCCGACCTGTGTTGATTGACAGTTTGCTGGTCCATTCAAGTGTGGGATTCACTAGCCAATCTGTTGCAATTTGCATGTTTTTTTATTTACAAGGGCGATGCTGCGGCTACTGTCTCTGGCTGTGAGTAGAGTAATCCACGTAGACTCTGTGCCACAAAATGAGTGACAAAACATTGGCCAGATCATTTCTAGTCATCAGTCTCAATTTAAAGTTGAGTCCCGAGTCTTGAGGCTCCAAGTCCAAGTCAAGTTATTTTATTTTATATTAAGTCGATTCTCACGTCAGCAAATTTGTAGCTGTGTAAAACACGTAAGTAAAAGTACTACTCAAGTAGTTTTTGGCTATATTTGTACTTGACTTTACTATTAACTTTTTCATTACTACATTTTACTCCACACATTTTCCCTGACACCCAAAAGTACTCGTTACATTTTGAATGCTTATCAGGACAGAAAAATAGTAAAATCCACACAGTTATCAAGAGAACATACCTGATCATCCCTACTGCCTTTGATCTGGCGGACTCCCTAAACATACATGCTTCGTTTGTAAATGATGTTGGAGTGTGCCTCTGGCTATCCGTAAATAAAAAACTGTCAAGTCGGACCCTCTCCTTGTTCGGGTGGTGTTCAGCGGTCGACGTCACCGACCTTCTAGCCATCATTGATCCATTTTTAATTTTCCATTGGTTTTGTCTTGTCTTCCAACACACCTGGTTCCAATCCCATTCATTACATATTGTGTATTTAACCCTCTGTTTCCCCTCATGTCCTTGTCAGAGATTGTTTGTTGTATGTAGGTGTGTTATTTGTTCTGGTGTGCAACGGGTTTTGCACCCTATTATGTTACTTTTGTATACTTTGGTTTTCGGAGGTTTTTGAATGTTTATTAAACAGCTCCGTTTTTACCAAGTTCATTCTCCTGCGCCTGACTTCCCTGCCACCAGCACGCACCCCATTACAAAAACAAGACAATGGTGCCGTGTGGTTTCCTTAACTTCTACTTGGTACTCATCCTGGATCCGGGAGCACCCTCATCAGTAAAAAAGCTGACTAGCATAGCCTAGCATAGCGCCACAAGTAAATACTAGCATCTAAATATCATGAAATCACAAGTCCAAGACACCAGATGAAAGATACACATCTTGTGAATCCAACCATCATTTCCGATTTTTAAAAGGTTTTACAGGGAAAACACAATATGTATTTCTATTAGCTAACCACGATAGCAAAAGACCCAACCGCATATTTTCACCATTTCGTTACTGCATAGGTAGCTATCACAAATTCGACCAAATAAAGATATAAATAGTCACTAACCAAGAAACAACTTCATCAGATGACAGTCTTATAACAGATTTATTGTATAGCATATGTTTTGTTCGAAAAATTTGCATATTTCAGGTATAAATCATAGTTTTACATTGCAGCCACCATCACAAAATCTCACCAAAGCAGCTAGAATAACTACAGAAACCAACGTGAAATACCTAAATACTCATCATAAAACATTTATGAAAAATACAAGGTGTACAGCAAATGAAAGACAAACATCCTGTGAATCCAGCCAATATTTCAGATTTTTTAAGTGTTTTGCAGCGAAAACACAATATAGCATATAGCATTATATTAGCTTACTACAATAGCCTACCACACAACCGCATTCATTCAAGGCACGTTAGCGATAGCGAATAAACCAGCAAAAGATATAAATTTTTTCACTAACCTTCTCAAACTTCATCAGATGACAGTCCTATAACATCATTTTACACAATACATATATGGTTTGTTCGAAAATGTGCATATTTAGCGGTACAATTCGTGGTTGAACAATGTGAATACGTAGCCAAACTGCACAAAATTATCCGGATATATTTCTGACACTCACATCATCTAATCAAATAACTAATCATAAACTTTACTAAAAAATACAGGTTGGACAACAAATGAAAGATACACTAGTTCTTAATGCAACCGCTGTGTTAGATTTTTTTAAATAACTTTAGTACGACATACAGCTTACGTTATAGCRAGACAGCGCCCRAARTCWGGGCGGAATATACGTCTAAACATTTTCGACAGAAATACGAAATAACAACATAAATTGTTCTTACTTTTGACGATCTTCCATCAGAATCTTGTACAAGGGGTCCTTTGTCCAGAATAATCGTTGTTTGGTTGTAGAATGCCCTCTTCATCTGTAGAACGCTAGCAAACGCTAGCGATGCGGCACAGAAGTGTCCAACTCACCAGAACGCATAACAAAGAAAATACAGAAAATCGGAATAAACTGATATAAACTGATATAAGTCGGTTTAATATAACTAGTTGATGATGTTTTTAACACATATATCAAATAAAATCAGAGCCGGATATATCTAACGCCTATAACGAAAGCTTTTCAGAACGCAATCCAGGGGTCCCCTTCGCGCCATGCAGAATAAAGGAAAGAGTGGTCGCGTCATTCCAACAGGTCTTGTTCGGCCTCAGATAGAGCTGTACACACTCTCACTGCCTACTGACATCTAGTGGAAGGCGTATGCAGTGCATGTAGACCCATAGATTCCATGCAAATTGATAGAATGACCCTGGAACAGAGCCACCGATTTCAGATTTCTCACTTCCTGACAGGAAGTTTGCTGCAAAATGAGTTCTGTTTGACTCACAGATATAATTCAAACGGTTTTAGAAACTAGAGAGTGTTTTCTATCCAATAGTAATAATAATATGCATATTGTACGAGCAAGAATTGAGTACGAGGCAGTTTAATTTGGGAACGATTTTTTACAAAGTGAGAACAGCGCCCCCCATATTGAGATAAGGTTTAATATAAGGAATTTGAAATGATTTATACTTTTACTTTCGATACTTAAGTATGCATAAAACCAACTACTTTTTACTCAAGTAGTATTTTACTGGCTGGCTTTCACTTGAGTCATTTTTACTTGAGTCATCTTTACTTTTACTTAAGTATAACAACTGAGTACTTTTTTCACCACTGCAAATGTGGTAGAAGTCAGACTCGAGTCCAAGTCCTCTGACTCCAGTCCATTAGGTAACTTTTCTAATCCAAAGCATGGTAGTACAACAAAGGGGCATGTTCGAGGCAGTATGTTCTATCAACATATCAAAGTTAATAGGCCACAGGATTAACCAATCATGTTAATTATATCTAGGCAGATTACCATGTTAATAAACCCATCTATTACACTATATCTAAGAAGCTAATAATGCAGCCTAATCATATCTCTGAATATTGCCTCACAACATATTATGAAGGTGGCTTTGGTCAAGCATGATGACGAGCACAGAGCACCAAGAGCACTGGCACAGGTAGTGAACATTTGAATTATGGTTGCCATATCTGTTCTTTAATGTGTATCTCTATATGGAACAAGATGAGAGATCCATCACTCAGTCTCATTAGACCCCTTGGCTCAAACCACAGCCACTCAAGCTCCAGAAAATGGCTTCTATTATATGCCATTTAGCAAACGCTTTATCCAAAGCGACTTACAGTCATGCATGCATACAATTTACGTATGGGTGATCCCCGGAATCGTATCCACTACCCGGGCATTACAAGGACCATACTCTACCAACTGAGCTAAGACCACTAAACTTACCACTAAACGGGCTTCTAAAACCTGCATGGTGCTGAAATAAATCTGTCATCCTTCTTTCCCATGTCAATACCAGCCCTGTCTGAAGACGTATTTCACCTCAGGTGAGGGACGCTCCCAGATGTCATAGGTCAGCTAAATTATAAACTGATTAGGTATTTTGGAGTTAAGTAAGGGAAGCAAATAATTAACGGTACACTGTTTTGCTGTGTGTGCAGTTCAATGGAGACTTGTCCTCTCAATAATTCAGCTTGTTAGGCCTTTTATCAAGAGTTCCATGAAATATTTATCTTTCCCTCTCTTTCTGTACCTAACTTAGCTCGTTTCTGATCATCAAGAAGGCAAAACCGTTACACTAACTGACAGCTACTATTATAATCCGGCAAGACCGACATGCACTGACAAGCCTATCATGTTGGCTAATAGTATGGAACATCTCGAACAAAACACCTCCTCAACGTGGATAAAACATGGACGTTGAGGCATGCCACTCATTTCGGTACCCCACTTCCCATTGAACAAGTTCATGGGAGAGATTGATTTGATAGCCAACATTAATTATGTGCCAAGACATAAAAGCTAATTAAGAGTGATATAGCGAAGGGTAAATCGACTTGTAAAATGTTTCAAGAGTGAAGCGAGTAAGCACTTGGCACTGGACTTGGACCGCTAGGTATTGCGGTGGGGCCCTGTTACTACCGACATTTTAGTCACACTGTTTGTGGCTGTCTGTCCCTGGACAATCATTCCATTTACAGCACATGCTCACTGGACCATTCTGTCCTGTCTATGCCCACCAGGGCTCTGACCTAAATGGGTCCTAAATGGGCACACTTGTGGTGATGCTGTGGGAGTTAACAGATTTTGGCACTTTGTGTACTCTGTAGTGGAACACAAGTATATAATGTATTTAGTCAAGCATCTGTCCTCCTGCATTGTATCACTGAAGGATGAGGATATTTTTCTCCAGCATGTGTCTATGGGCCGAGTCTTCATGGAGGGGGTATCATTTCTTGCAAGACATCTCATCACCTGTTCATGTGGGAAAGCATATGTAGGACAAACAAAAAGTCAATTAAAACAACGCATCAGGTGTAAGAACACTGACTATCCAGAAGCAGCTGAAGATAACCATCCTATCTCCTCCATTAAATACACAGGCATTGAGCATGTTACTCTACCAGGTAACATAGAGATCCTACTAATACATAGGGAGGCCTACTGGATATTCTATCTAAAAAACATTAACTTTGATCTCAGGCCCTTCTTATGAACATTTGAAAGGTCTTATAAATTAATATATTCTTTCTACAGCTTATATGTTCCCCCTGTTGATTATACTTTTTATGCATTATGGTTGAACCAAAAGATTACATGTAACAAAAATTAAATGAAATTGGAAACAATTTAATATATGTGAAATTAAGTTAAGCAGTAATGTATGTTAATGTATCTAATTATGGGCAATAGCCTAATATATTCAACATGCTGTAAACTATTGTCTTTTTACAGTTTCACTCAATTTATTCTTATCAACCTAATAATTATGACACACCCCTCACCATTGTCATTGGTTGCACTAATTGCACTGTTTGTCTACATAACCTAGTTCAAGCATTCATGACATTACCCTGAAGAAGGCACAGTGATGCCGAAAGGTTGGTATTTAYCCAATAAATTACTGGGAGTTTAWATATAGAGTGTGAAACTCTATTTATTTTTATGCTGTGGGAGTTAACAGATGTGTTAACTTTGAGTATATCATATATTTAGTCAAGAATCTGGCCTCCTGCGTTGTGTCACTGTAGGCTGAGGATGGTTTTCTCCAGCATGTGTCTATGAGCTGAGTCTTCGTGGAAATACGTACGCACATAGAAAAATACTATAGTACTTACTATAGAATTATGAAGTTGTCATGACGTTGCCCTCTTTGGGTACAGCGAGCACCATCCCCCTCTCTCTGCTCCTACAACCAGGCTGCTGTGGTCAGAGAGGTCGTAAATTACTAGGGAAGACCCTGCCTCATGGCCACACAGTATAGAGACAGAGTGAAGTTTCATAGAGAACAAAGGAATTTCTTCCACCTCACAGAACTTGAGGTCCGAACAACATTTATGTTCCGGAGAAGGTATAAAAGATCGGTGAAGAATCCAGCTACGAACTGGTCCGTTTGTTATAACTTGGTAAAACGCATGGGAGACGGTGCGGCCACATTACCATAACGCTGTTTATAGAATAGCCTCAGATATGAGGTTTACATCTAATTGTTGTATAAGATGAATGAGTGAGGATGATRCTGTTTGTAAAATTGTGTAATGTGATTTTGGACTGTTTAATGAAGGAAACTCCAATTCCCTTTTGAGTTTAACTAAATCAGAGGACCGCCCATGAGCCCAGTTAGGGTCAGGCATCCTGGGACAAGCCCTTTTCTGCAATTCTGAATAAAACCCCAACTTTGAGAAATTCTCAGTAGACCATGTTTTTCTCCATTACGGGAGGACAAAGGTTGCAGACCATTGCTGAATCTTTTAACCATACCACGTGGTTAAACTCTTAGACTATCGATACCGACAGAATAAGAACACGTCTTTGATATTAATTACTAGTCTGCAGCTAGGATTTYGGTATCATTGAACCCGAAGAACGACAACCGCCGAAACRTCCATTCTACAACAACATGAATGAATGTCGCTCTGAACTATCCCCTCTAACCACGACAGAGAGAGGGAGAGAGAGAGGACGGAAACTATCCAACAGAAACTAACTTTTCAACAGCGATCAAGACGACACACTGAGCGTAAATATATATATTGATTGCAGTTGTTCCCGAATGAGTGAGCGTTCATGTGCAAAGGATTAGTATTTCAATTGTTATAATTATCAACTCTGTAGTGTCTTCTCAGGTGAACCCCACTCCCCCTTTCGCCTAACAAGCCGCCATGCCGGTTTAGCCCACTAGTGCACATTCTCCTATCATTTCTTGTAACCATATTTACTTTGTTTGTTTGTTTATGCATTTCTGTGAATTACTTAGTAAATAAATGATTTAAGACAATTGATGTATGGATGACTCATAGTGAAGACTGGATTCGTGCAGATAACCAACAATTTACGACGTTTGGAATGAGACTAACGTGAGGTAAAGTAAATAATTCATTAATTCGAAGACTAATTGATCAGATATAAAATATCAGAAAAGTTATATTTGGAAATTATAACTTTGTAATCTGAATATTTTCCTTGGTGCCCCGACTTCCTAGTTAATTACAGTTACATGATTAATCAGTTTAATCACGTAATACTAATTACGGAAAATCTTTGATAAAATCTAAGTCTTAATTTAATGATAGTAAAGACACGAGATATATGACGCCCCCGTGCGAGGAATCTAAAATAGAATTAGACTTTGCTGTGGAATTCTATATATAATTTGTGCAAACAGAATTGTACAAACAGACTGCTTTGCATACAAACAAATCGGTTGTGTGTGTGTGTGTTCCCATTGGAACAAGCTATTTTGATAGCGCCTCCGGTCCTGTGTCGATAGCAATGAGTGATAAATTCCAGATTTAGTCCGTTAGGCCAAACGGTACTACTTCTGTCAGTCAATATTAATTCATAGAGCCAGTAAGGTTCGGAATTAGAGGATAGATCTTCTGAGTTCGAGCTGAAGTATTTTGTCCGCCTACCGCACTAAACCAGTGTGGACTGACTACAGGCATATCCGTATTATGTACCGTGTCGCTCCGGTCAACATAACGCTAGCAAAGTATGCCGAATGGTTTAATTAATGTGAGACGTCACTAGTAAACCCACCCTTTCCAGGGTAAAAGGGACCCTATTTTGTGCTTGGAAGTGAGATTTCTGAACAAAGTAGGGTTAGCTTGCACGAGATGCTAAGCTAACAGAGAGGGAACATTTTTCACTTTCTGTGTTCCGTTTAAATTCCTTCGCCTTGCGCGACGGAAGTCTCGCCCTTTGGATTTCCGTTTGATTTCAGCATTCTGCATCACTGGTGGTGAAGAATTGCAACTACATCTGGCGCAAGAATTGCAAGTACAAGTGRCGAAATCCAAACATTCAATTTATTTATTTAATGGGGAAAACCAGTTGAAAGTTTCTGTCGGCTGAATGAGCGACACCGGTTGAGCATTTCTACAGCATTTCCCTCCAGAAGCCATGAGAAGGTTGTCCGGCTGCGGGGACCGTGCGAGGGGATTTATACTCACGTTACTATCTGTACTTACTGGTGGCACAAACGTTGTTTCATCCTTTCCTACACTGAAATTACCCTTGCCTAACGATTGCGTCTGAAGCTAGGCTTGCAGCACAGCTATCCTCGCCGTAAGGCAATCGTTCTCCTGTATRTTATGAGTACAGTGACTGCAATTAGAAGGCATCATGTTAATGTTACTACTTAGCTTCGGCTGTTGGAGGCCCTGACGAACCATGTCCAGATAAAGCGTCCGGAGTGAAAAAAGTTGAATGAAAAAAAGTTGAGTAAGGGAAAAACTAAAAATATAAAAACCGTAAAGTTGTCAGGTAGCAAAGTAAGGTTGGCAACAAAACGCACAGCAACACGTAAACAAGTCTGCAAGTTGTGATCGGAAATGACGAAAAGCTCCGTCGATGAGAATGGGGGCATGCTCGGTCCTCCTTTTCCTGTARTCCACAATCATCTCCTTAGTGTTGGTTACGTTGAGRGATAGGTTGTTATTCTGGCACCACCCGGCCAGGTCTCTGACCTCCTCCCTATAGGCTGTCTCGTCGTTGTCGTTGATCAGGCCTACCACTGTTGTGTTGTCTGCAAACTTAACGATGGTGTTGGAGTCGTGCCAGGCCATGCAGTCATGGGTGAACAGGGAGTACAGGAGGGGACTGAGCACGCACCCCTGGGGAGTTCCAGTGTTGAGGATCAGCGTGGCAGATGTGTTGCTACCTACCCTCACCACCTGGGGGCRGCCCRTSAGGAAGTCCAGGATCCAGTTGCAGAGGGAGGTGTTTAKTCCCAGGATCCTTAGCTTAGTGATGAGCTTTGAGGGTATTATGGTGTTGAACGCTGAGCTGTAGTCAATGAATAGCATTCTCACATAAGTGTTCCTTTTGTCCAGGTGGGAAAGGGCAGTGTGGAGTGCAATAGAGATTGCATCATCTGTGGATCTGTTTGGGCGGTATGCAAATTGGAGTGGGTCTAGGGTTTCTGGGATAATGGTGTTGATGTGAGCCATTACCAACCTTTCAAAGCACTTCATGGCTACGGACGTGAGTGCTACGGGTCTGTAGTCATTTAGGCAAGTTGCCTTTGTGTTTTTGGGCACAGGGACTATGGTGGTCTGCTTGAAACATATTGGTATTACAGAATCAATCAGAGACATGTTGAAAATGTCAGTGAAGACACCTGCCAGTTGGTCAGAACATGCCCGGAGCACATGTCCTGGTAATCCGTCTGGCCCCGCAGCCTTGTCTATATTGACCTGTTTAAAGGTCTTACTCACGTCGGCTACGGAGAGCGTGATCACACAGTCGTGGGGAACAGCTGATGCTCTCATGCATGCCTCAGTGTTGCTTGCCTCGAAGCGAGCATAGAAGTGATTTAGCTCGTGTCACTGGGCATCTCGCGGCTGTGCTTCCCTTTGTACTCTGTAATAGTTTGCAAGCCCTGCCACATAAGACGAGCGTCGGAGCCGGTGTAGTATGATTCAATCTTAGCCCTGTACTGACGCTTTGCCTGTTTGATGGTTCGTTGCAGGGCATAGCAGGATTTCTTGTAAGCTTTCGGGTTTGAGTCCCGCACCTTGAAAGCGGCAGCTCTATCCTTTAGCTCAGTGTGAATGTTGTCTGTAATCCATAGCTTTTGGTTTGGGTATGTACGTACAGTCACTGTGGGACTACGTTTTCGATGCACTTATTGATAAAGCCAGTGACTGATGTGGTGTACTCCTCAATGCCATCGGAAAAATCCCGGAACATGTTCCAGTCTGTGATAGCAAAACATCATGTGCCTTTTACTGAGGAGTGGCTTCTGTCTGGCCACTCTACCGTAAAGGCCTGATTGGTGGAGTGCTGCAGAGATGGTTGTCCTTCTGGAAGGTTCTCCCATCTCCATAGAGGAACTCTGGAGCTCTGTCAGAGTGACTATTGGGTTCTTGGTCATCTCCCTGACCAAGGACCTTCTCCATCGATTGCTCAGTTTGGTTGGGCGGCCAGCTCAAGGAAAAGTCTTGGTTGTTCTAAACTTCTTCCATTTAAGAATGATGGAGGCYACTGTGTTCTTGGGGACCTTCAATGCTGCTGATACAATGCATTTATAAATGGGTTGAGAATAACACAGAAAAGTTTACATTTATTCCCATTGTGGACCTAGTTCAAAGATGTTACACATTTACAGAAAACCCACATTAAATAATATAACATACTATGGTCTAAATAAATGTATATGCTATACATTGAGTACACCAAAGATTAGGAACACCTTCCTAATATTGAGTTGCACCCCCTTCTGCCCTCAGAACAGCCTCTACAAGGTGTCGAAAGCATTCAACAGGGATGCTGGCCCAAGTTGACTCCAATGCTTCCCACAGTTGTGTCAAGTTGGCTGGATGTCCTTTGGGTGGTGGACCATTCTTGATACAAAAGGGAAACTGTTGAGTGTGAAAAACCCAGCAGCAGTTCTTGACACAAATCGGTGTGCCTGGCACCTACTACCTTACCCTGTTCAAAGGCAATTCAATATTTTGTCTAGCCCCTTTACCCTCCGAGTGGCACACATACACAATCCATGTCTCAGTTGTCTCAAGGCTTAAAAATACTCATTTAACCTCTCTCACCTTAATCCACATTGATTTGAAGTGGATTTAAAATGTGACATTATAAGGGATCATAGATTTCACTTGGATTCACCTTGTCAGTCTGTCATGGAAAGAGCAGGTTTCCTTAATGTTTTGTATACTCAGTGTAGTATCCACTGTAGTGTTTTTTTTGTGGACATTAATAATATACTATCGTGTTCACTGTAGTGTGTTTGCAAAAATGACTGTAGTATACTATAGTATTCACTGTATATCACTGTAGTATACTATAGTATTCACTGTAGTATATTGTAGTAACAAATGCCGACTAGGGTTAGCTAAAATGGCACAATTACCAGACTAGGCCTACTGTTTATTGAGGGGAACTCCTCAACGAGAACATAAGACACAGGTTCGTGACAGGCCAATGCAACGGACCAGACAACACCTTAGTTGTAACATCTAAACATTAGGTCACGCAGGTTCTAGGGCTCGGCCCATTGAACGGACACAGCACAGAAGCAGATAGAAAGAACAAGTTTGACAGATCTAAGAAGTCATTGTTGTTACACACACACACACACACACACACACACACACGTTAATGGGGTATACACATTAACAAAAGTACACCAAAATGACTTCTTAGAGCTGTTACTTCCACTAGATACAGTAGCTTTCTGAAATACTACAGTGCTTTCAGAGATTCAGCTGACTAAATTTACATGATGAACAAAAACAGTGACAAACAATACTGTGCATCTGATGGTAGAAAATAAAAAAAACGTAACCAATGCATTTAAATAAACAATAGATATTTGTCACGACTTCTACCGAAGTCGGTTCCGCTCCTTGTTCGGGCGGTGTTCGGCGGTCGACGTCACCGGTCTTCTAGCCATCGCCAATCCATTTTTCATTTTCCATTTGTTTTGTCTTGTTTTCATACACACCTGGTTTTCATTCCCTCATTACGTGTTGTGTATTTAACCATCTGTTCCCCCCATGTCTTTGTGTGTAATTGTTTGTTGTAAGTGCTTGCGCACATTGTTGTCTGGTGCGCGACGGGTTTTGTACCCATACGTTGTTATTTCTGGATGCCGGTGGTTTTGTAAATTAAACTGCTCCGGTTATTACCCAGTTCTGTTCTCCAGCGTCTGACTTCTCTGCCACCAGTTACGCACCCCTTACAATATTTTAGAAATACAAATGACTTTACTTAAATTGGAGTGAGCTGTCAATAAACTGCCTGGACCTCAAACCAGCAAAGCCTCTCCAAACAAAAATTATATTATTGCAGTGGCTTTACACAATTAACATCTTGAATATTGTCACAAATGAATAAACTCACTGATGGTCAAGCTCAACACATACCATTCAGAACAATTGACCACACCCCAAACATTTCCTCAAGACAGCATGGCAACAAAATGATTGCTCACAGAAATAAACCAACAGCAACAACGCCGTACAGCCTATAAACACAGGTACAAAACTCTCACCTGATCATGACCAAGGGTTGCTTTTATACATTTCCTGCATGTCCTCCCCTAATAAGGGTGCCTAGGGAAATACTGACCAGAACTTTGGTACCTAGCCTGTCACACAGTCTTCTTCAGTTACAAGATTGTGACTGACTGAGGTTTAGGTTAGGGTTATGGTGATGCCCATCTACTGTGGGGCTCCAGTTAAAGAGCAGGCGGGGGCAGAGATGCAGTTCAGTTTTGAGCCTTTATAGATTCAGGTAATGAACCATGGCAGGGAATCATTTACAGTTGTTGACATCAGACACTTCTCTTGAATTGAGACTTTGTCTTGAATTCTTGGCTTTGTATGGAGTATGATTTATCTAAAAGGAGATACAGAAAGGTTCAAATAATAACAGCAATATCAGAAATTAACATGCACAATTAATCGGCTGTCACACCCTGGCCTTATCTTTGTTTTCATTATTATTTTAGTTAGGTCAGGGTGTGACATGGGGAATGTATGTGTTTTGGTTTGTCTAGGGGTTTGTACGTTTAATGGGTCAGTGGCTTGTCTAGGTGTTTGTATGTCTATGGCTGCCTAGATTGGTTCTCAATTAGAGGCAGCTGTGGTTTATTGTCTCTGATTGAGAGCCATATTTAAGGCAGCCATAGGCAGTTGGGTTTTGTGGGTAATTGTCTATGTTGTACGTTTGTAGCTTGTGTGTGCGCTTACGTTTATAGCTTCACGATCGTTTGTTGTTTTGTTTAGGTTTATAATAGTGTTCGTTTCGTGTTTTTCTTTATTCTCAAATAAAAGAGAATGTATTTTCCACACGCTGCGCCTTGGTCCACTTCTTCCACTCAAGACGACCGTGACATCGGCTGTTAATGGCAATAATCAATGACAATATGCAAAATTAAATAAGCAATCAATTGGTAAAGCTATGCATAAATATAGCAACAGTTAACAATGAATGGCCAGAAAGGGGGTGCAAGAGCATGTGGCATGGTAGGCCGGAGCTATAGTAGGTTCATTTATCAATGGCTGCGTGGCATGGCGGGTCTAGTTATCATAAGGCAATGCACAAAAAGTGCAACAATTACTAACGTGTCCATTAACACCACAAGTACTGAAGAGCTCAATAGATCAATAGAATCAAAATGGCTGTTTGACTGAGCCTGTCACGGTTCTCTAAAGTAGAACCCAGAAGCAGACCAGGACAAGGAGAGTAAGACGAAGGTGAGTATTTAYTTACAAGTTTAAATGTAGTGATAGAAAAATCCAAGTAGCGGAGCGGGCARCGGAGGTGAGTTGATGGAATTGAGTAAGCAGATCCAAGGAAGTAACTGAAGTCACCGACGACCAGGTAGGGATGGGATGAGTGTTCCGRGTGAATGACTGTAGACAGAAAAAACGGAGGTAARTTCAAGGCAAGCAAGACGTACAAAACAACAAAACAAACTCTRTCAAACTGGAGGCTGATACGCTGGCACAACATACTGTTCATGGCTAACGATCCGGCAGGGAATGGATGTCAGGTCAGCGCTTAGGAAGTGGAGGGGTGATGATCAGGACCAGGTGTGCAGATAGCTGATGGGATACAGGTGCGGGTACTCAGAGATCCTCCAACTAGCTACGTCGCCCGGCAACCAGACAGGGTGCGTTCCAGGACACCGGAAAAAACACTCCAGGACAGAACACAGGCAAAAACAGACTCAGGAAGCGGGATTCGTGACAGAGCCGTTAGCATTTTGCTGCCATTAGAAGCCGTTATCAACTATATATTTTTGCTAAGGTATTGACTGGTCTGTTGCATTGCTCAGAACTGTCGACCTAACTCAATAAGTGGCCTGTCATTAACCTAGTCTGGTAGGTATTTTAGCTAACTCTAGTCGACAGGTGTTACTACAATATACTACGGTCATCATGTCCACAAAAGCACTTTAGTAAATACTACTGTATACTGTAGTCATGTCTGCAGAAACACTACAGTAAATACTAGAGAACATTAGTCATGTCCGCAACAACACTACAGTAAATTCTAGAGTATACTACAGTCATGTCTGCAAAATCATTTTTGTAAATACTAAAGTATACTGCAGTCATGTCCGCAAAAAATCTACAGTTGTCACGCCCTGACCATAGAGAGCTTTTTATTCTCTATGTTGGTTAGGTCGGGGTGTGACTAGGGTGGGTCATCTAGGTAATTMTATTTCTATGTTGGCCTGGTATGGTTCCCAATCAGAGGCAGCTGTTTATCGTTGTCTCTGATTGGGGATCATATTTAGGCAGCCATTTCCCCTTTGTGCGATCTTGTTTTTGTGTAGTGCCTGCGAGCACTGCCTTTTCTTCACGTTTCGTTTGTTTGTTTATTGTTTTGTTTTCCTTTGAGTTTCACATATTAATAAAATATGTGGAACCCAGATCACGCTGCGCTTTGGTCCAGTGATTATGACGATCGTGACAACAGTGAATACTACATTAATGTCTGCAAAAACACTGCTGTAAATACTACAGTATACTACAGTCATGTTCGCAAAAACACGTTAGTCAATACTACAGTATGCTGCAATCATATCCGCAAAAACTCTACGGTGAATACTACAGTAAAGTCTACAGTGCAAACTATAGTATACTACAGTCATGTCTGCAGAAATACAACAGTAAATATTACATATACTGCAGACATTTCGTAAAACTCCAACAGTAAAAACTGCCATGTACTACAGTCATGTCTACAAAAACACTACAGTAAATAATACAGTATACTACAGTCATGTCCGCAAAACCCTACAGTCAATACTACAGTCATTCCTGTTGAAAAACAAATTATACTCCCAATAAGCGCAAACCAGATGGGATGGCGTATCGCTGCAGAATGCTGTAGTAGCCATGTTGGTTAAGTGTGCCTTGAATTCTAAACAAATCACAGGCAGTGTCACCAGCAAAGATCCCCCACACCATCACACCTCCTCCATGCTTCACGGTGGAACCACACATGCGGAGATCATTGGTTCACTTACTATGCGTTTCACAAAGACACGGAGGATGGAACCAAAAATCTCACATTTGGATTCATCAGACTAAAGGATAGATTTCCACTGGTCTAATGTTCATTGCTCGTGTTTCTTGGCCCAAGCAAGTCTCTTCTTCTTATTGGTGTCCTTTAGTAGTGGCTTCTTTGCAGCAATTCGACCATGAAGGCCAGATTCATGAAGTCTCCTCTGAACAGCTGATGTTGAGATGTGTCTGTTACCTGAACTCTGTGAAGCATTTGTTTGGTCTGCAATCTGAGGTGCAGTTAATTCTAATGAACTTATAACTGCAGCAGAGGTAACTCTGGGTCTTCCTTTCCTGTGGCGGTCCTCATGAGAGCCAGTTTCATCATAGCGCTGGATGGTTTTTGCGACTGCACACGAAGAAACCTTCAAAGTTCTTGAAATGTTCCGTTTTGACTGACCTTAATTTCTTAGTAATGATGGGCTGTCATTTCTCTTTGCTTATTTGAGCTGTTCTTGCCATAATATGGACTTGGTCTTTTACCAAATAAGGCTTTATKCTGTATATCACCCCTACCTTGTCACAAAACAACTGATTGGCTCAAACACATTAGGAAGGAAATAAATTCCACAAATGTACTTTTAACAAGGCACATCTGTTAATTGAAATGCATTCCAGCTGAAATGCATTCATGAACTCTTATCCTACCTCATTTGCACACACTGTATATAGACTTTTTCTATTGTATTATTGACTGTATGTTTGTTTTTTCCATGTGTAACTCTGTTGTTGTTTGTGTAGCACTGCTTTGCTTTATCTTGGCTAGATCACAGTTGTAAATGAGAACTTGTTCTCAACTAGCCTACCTGGTTAAATAAAGGTGAAATAAAATAAATAAAAAAGCTGGTTGAGAGAATGCCAAAAGTGTGCAAAGCTGTCATCAAGGCAAGGGATGGCTACTTTGAAGAATATAAAATATGTTTTGTTTAACACCATATGTGTTATTTCATAGTTTTGACGTCTTCACTATTATTCAACAATGTAGAAAATAGTAAAAAGAAAGAAAAGGTGTGTAGGTGTGTTCAAACTTTTGACTGGTACTGTACACTCAGACATTGACATGAAAGTGTTATAATGACATTGTATGACCTTACTCTGGTGGTCTTCCACTGTCTTGTACTTTACTGTACCTTGTATTTTATTGGGAGTGGGCTTCCTTTTGCTCCCACCGTTGCATGAGAGCTGCTTCTTTTTGCCTCGTGTGTGACAGGCTTTTTCTCACATTCTGACGCCGCTCTCTCACCGTCTCTGTTAATTCCTCCAGCCAGACTGAAAATAGGTTTCCATCCTCCCCCCACCCCCCCCTTTTCACACATTATTTTGATTAGTGACAGAAGATATCTAAAAATCGGACAGATTTGGACAGACTGGGTTTAATTACAGTTTACTAACGTCATATCTGTCTAATCCATCAAAGTAGGCTAAGAAAGGCCTCCTCTTAGGGGAATGGAGCGACTCCCGAAGTCAAGGAACAACTGGCAACCTGTACATTTGAAAGCCATATTTCCAAATTCCTAAACTATTTCCATAGCAATGCTTTGAGTGGTGAATTTGGGGAATTTAAATATATTCAGAAGTTTTCTTTCTTTCAGGCGTTTGTAAAGTGAATATGAAATGTGTGTGAGTAGTGCTGACTGTGTGAGGTCACGCTGCCATTTTAGTSCCTCAGATCATTAAATGTAAATGAGTGCTCCGCAGAAGACACTTGGGATAGGTCTGTTTCGATTTTAGTAGTATATTGTCACTATGAAGGAAACTACTTCTCAGTACAAGAATAGTCTTTCATATGTGTCAATGATTTCAATACTGTGTAGATTATGGCAGAGTGAGTGCATCTGAGACCTAGAAGAAATGCCTTGGATTTTCTGGGTCAGTGGTATTGATGGTGTTTCTAGAGTGTGTTGCATTACAGTGTGGAGGGTTGTGAGTCCGCACCCTAGTAGGGGTGGAATTTCACCTCTGTCACACATCCCCGACTTTACAATAAGTATCTAGACCTCACCAAATAGCCAGTTTTGTCTTTTTAAATTGTAAACAACAAAAATGCTTATAATACACATAACTAGGGAGAGAGCAGCAACTCAGGCCTGGTCATCACAGTCATCATCCAGCTGCAAGCTGCTTTTCCAAAAAATGGCTCMTTTTCTGTATCATCACTTGAGCTCAAATTCATACGGTGTGACAAGTTGTTAAATAATAACAATTATCAAATCCTTAAAACATGCCGGCTTAAAACGAGACAGTAAAGGGGCAATCAGCAGTTGCTGCATCATTTTTTGACTTATAAATGAATGATTTGTACTCGTTGATTCTTGAAGAATATAACTTAAAAAGCCTCATGAGCTTAGTTAACTGTAGTACCCCATCAAAACCCAAAATATAAGCTYGTTTTACTCCAATGTTTGTAAACAAAGTACATTGAAACTAACACTATATGAACTCAGCAAAAAAAGAAAAGTCCCCTTTCAGGACCCTGTCTTTCAAARATAATTAGTAAAAATCCAAATAACTTCACAGATCTTCATTGTAAAGGGTTTAAACACTGTTTCGCATGCTTGTTCAATGAAACAAACAATTCATGAACATGCACCTGGGGAACGGTCGTTAAGACACTAACAGCTTATAGACGGTAGGCAATTAAGGTCACAGTTATGAAAACTTAGGACACTAAAGAGGCCTTTCTACTGACTCTGAAAAACACTGAAAGAAAGATGCACAGGGTCCCTGCTTATCTCCGTGAACGTGCCTTAGGCATGCTGCAAGGAGGCATGAGGACTGGAGATGTGGCCAGGGCAATAAATTGCAATGTCCGTACTGTGAGAAGCCTAATACAGCGCTACAGGGAGACAGGACGGACAGGTGATCGTCCTCGCAGTGGCAGACCACGTGTAACAACATCTGCACAGGATCTGTACATCTGAACATCACACTTGCGGGACAGGTACAGGATGGCAACAACAACTGCCCGAGTTACACCAGGAACGCACAATCCCTCCATCAGTGCTCAGACTGTCTGCAATAGGCTGAGAGAGGCTGAACTGAGGGGTTGTAAGGCAGGTCCTCACCAGACATCACCGGAAACAACGTCGCCTATGGGCACAAACCCACCGGCGCTGGACCAGACAAGACTGGCAAAAAGTGCTCTTTACTGACGAGTCACGGTGTTGTCTCACCAGGGGTGATGGTCAGATTTGCGTTTATCGTTGAAGGAATGAGCGTTACACCGAGACCTGTACTCTGGAGTGGGATCAATTTGGAGGTGGAGGGTTCTTCATCAAATCAAATCAAATGTATTTATATAGCCCTTCTTACATCAGCTGATATCTCAAAGTGCTGTACAGAAACTCAGCCTAAAACCCCAAACAGCAAGCAATACAGGTGTAGAAGCACGATGGCTAGGAAAAAGGCAGAACAGTTGAAACTGGAGCAGCAGCACGGCCAGGTGGACTGGGGACAGTTAGGAGTCATCATGCCAGATAGTCCTGAGGCATGGTCCTAGGGCTCAGGTCCTCCGAGAGAGAGAAAGAAAGAGAAAAGGGAGCATACTTAAATTCACACAAGACACCGGATAAGACAGGAGGAGTACTCCAGATATAACAGACTGACCCTAGCCCCCCGACACAAACTACTGCAGCATAAATACTGGAGGCTGAGACAGGAGGGGTCAGGAGACACTGTGGCCCTATCCGATGATACCCCTGGACAGGGCCAAACAGGTAGGATATAACCCCACCCACTTTGCCAAAGCACAGCCCCCACACCACTAGAGGGATATCTTCAACCACCAACTTACCGTCCTGAGACAAGGCCAAGTATAGCCCACAAAGATCTCCTCCACGGCACAACCCAAGGTGGGGCGCCAACCCAGACAGGAAGATCACGTTCATGGTCTGGGACGGTGTGTCACAGCATCATCGGACTGAGCTTGTTGTCATTGCAGGCAATCTCAACGCTGTGCGTTACAGGGAAGACATCCTCCTCCCTCATGTGTTACCCTTCTTGCAGGCTCATCCTGACATGACCCTCCAGCATGACAATGCCACCAGCCATACTGCTCGTTCTGTGTTTGATTTCCTGCAAGACAGGAATGTCAGTGTTCTGCCATGGCCAGCAAAGAGCCCGGATCTCAATCCCATTGAGCACGTCTGGGACCTGTTGGATCGGAGGGTGAGGGCTAGGGCCATTCCCCCCAGAAATGTCCGGGAACTTGCAGGTGCTTTGGGGAAGAGTGGGGTAACATCTCACAGCAAGAACTGGCAAATCTGGTGCAGTCCATGAGGAGAAGACACACTGCAGTGCTTAATGCAGCTGGTGGCCACACCAGATTTGACCCCCTCTTTGTTCAGGGACACATTATTCCATTTCTGTTAGTCACATGTCTGTGGAACTTGTTCTGTTTATGTCTCAGTTGGGAATCTTGTTATGTTCATACAACTATTTACACATGTTAAGTTTGCTGAAAATAAACGCAGTTTTTGCAGAGTTTAGCTTCAAAAGGGTTAAAACTATAATGATATCATGGCTGGCCAGTCCTTGCATCCATAGCACTGTCTTTGAATTTTGAGAGTTGTTACATTTCTCCATCCCGATCCCTCAGCTTTTTACCTGAACGGGAACGGGGAACTGCTTTGTTAATATTTCTACTTTCACTGTAATGTGTATGTGTTTGTCTATTCCCTACACAGTGTGCAATTTGTTTTCATGCAATCATTGCCAGAAATGAATAATCATGAATAATGCATGATGCCGTCTTTAAAATTCACCACTCAAGGCTAGATTTATACAGTTATATTTTTCCTGAATGCTCCATCCATAATACCCCCCTCTTTTTTCCATTTACTTTTAAATTATTCAAATGGTTGTGATAATCAAATGGAATGGATCCCATAGTTTCTATATATTCTCTATTTCCTACTGTTCCAGGTCATCACCCATCTGGCTGTCCTGAATCATATCTGTGAGGCCACCTCTCCAGAATCTCTTTGTAGAAGCCTTAATTAAGGAGGATGCAGCRCTTCTGGATAAGAAAACACAGAGAGCAGTGGAACCAACCGATTCCTGCTGGYAGTGAACGGGACTCAAACCTCTAGAGTGGCAGGTAGCCACTCTAGAGGTTTGYCACATATCATACATTTGCAAACATTAAAACACTGTTTTCACTTTGTCATTATATGGTATTATGTGTGTAGATTGATGAAGGGAAAAAACGATTTAATCAATTTTAGGATAAGGCTGTAACGTAACAAAATGTGGAAAAACTCAAGGGGTCTGAATACTTTCCGAATGCACTGTATTGTATGGAGGCTGCTGATGGGATCACCTCTCGGCATTGCACAACCACCTCTCGGCATTGCAGTGTTTTCTGCATGCGTGAAGAAAGCCAGCTTAAACTGCTTAATTATATTATGTAAGCTGCAAGATCAAAGAGCATATTGACAGCTTCCTGTTAAGCATAACCACGTTGTATGTGTGTGTGAGTGTTTTGTATGTGTGTGTGAGAGTGGGTGTGTGTTGGGTGTGGTGATGTAATGATTGAGCACTGGTCCCATTCCTTAAGCACTTCTTCTTCTTTCCTTTCAACCAGCTCCAGATGTTGGTGTACCAATCTCCCCTGATCAATCTCASCTGATCAAAATTCCCCGATCTCTTTGAGAGAGTGCTTACTGGGGCTCCGTGTCTGCTCAGAGAGTGCCTTATATGGAACGTTTACTTTTTTATGACTTGTCACATCGGGATCAGCTTGTTGACAGGCACTTGCCTGTTGTTTGAACAGGTTAGAATGGGAGTAAGCCTCAACACTCCATCACAAGCATGATTGACGAAACATGGACAGARGATACTTGCTGGCACCAGTTTTGCTGCTTGAAAGAGGAAAAGTATTTTTGGGGGGCGCATTGCAGAGAATGTGTTTTTTTTTTAAAGCCAACACGGTACGAATAACATGCTGGAGTGGCTTACATAACACTCTAAATCATTTATAAAGCATTGTGGTTTCCAAGGTGCACATAAAACTGGTGACGCCCTGAGGACATTTCTTGATGAAAYGTTTCTGCACATAGTTATTTTTTTAACAATTGACAACGTCAGGGTCGGTTCAGTGCTGCCAGTATTGTTGAGGTTTACCTTTCCCTTTAGCACTTTCACACAGTGGAAGGATTGGATGGATTTGTTTTTGTTCAGCTTGAAACAACGCCATTGACGCAGCTCTGCAACAGTAAGCCAACCTTGAACGGTCTGCAGTTTCCATTTGAAAAGAACACAATGATTGAAAGGATGAACAGGCATTCTATTGGAATAAATGTAAAGTGCACTTCGGCTTGGACAATAGCAACATAAYTGGACTTCTATTTTCAAAAGTTATTGCAGAACCCTATTAACACTGCACAACAGTAAAGGTACATAATTAAAACCATTGGATGCTGTAAACTAGGGCCTTATTGAACACATAAACCAAATTGGTCAGCTGATATAATTGAATAGAATCCAATCTATTCAAGCTGAAATCAGCAGTGGATGAAGTTATGCTACTTGCACTGCGGCTGTCTCACCCTTCAAGTGTAAAATTACACCACTCGGCACTCGCCTGCCTCTCGGTACCCCAGTTCTGCTAATTTTGATGTTTTTTTCCTGAACAAGTCTTAACTACTTAATTCCACATCTAGCTAACGATTTTTGTGGTTGTAGAATCTTACATGAAATATAAAATGTGCACGAAAATTGCTGGCTAGCTAACATGCTAGCTGAGCTCGTCTCCAATCCTAACACCAGTTCACACACTCAATTCTGAATAAATACACCCTCAAGGTAGCTAGTGTAATAAAGAACACAATTAGTTTTCATGATAAGTCAGTTGTTGTTCTGCCATGATTAGTGCACTCAGTCCTGCAGCAGCAGCTGACTGCCCTAGCTATGACATTATCTCATTGGCCGAATGTTACAAAGTAGCGAGGAACACCAGTGTCAGTCAGAGACATGCTGATTTCTGAAAACAGTCGCATAACTTTGGTGCAGTACAACTTTATCAGCAAGCTGGAAAACTAGCTAACATTGTGGTCATTCAAACAACCTAGCAGTAAGCTGCTAGCTAGAAGTTTGTCTCTCTTTAGCCACGTCCTTTGAGTGGTTATCACAAAGACACACCTTGCCCAAAAGTCCAGTTCAGAGCACCTCGGGGCCAACCCCCATATTTTCATTTAAACTGAATTCACAACACAAGCAGTGGGGAGGACGATGATCGCTGATTCACGCTTTAAGTAAGTTATGTAAAAAAATAAATAAAATGAAGACGTAGAACTGACTGTAGTGAAACCATTGTATTATTTTTCTATTCTATAGAAACGTTGACTGTATGAAGCTAATATCTAACAGTCCAGTGATAAATACCCCTGGAGAACAAGTGGTAAACAGTCATGTGCTCTTGAACTCAGCTATCAGCCATTTGCTGAGATTGGGTTGTGAGTTACAGGCGGTGAAGAAACCCTAATGCCCTTTCTACAGTCTATAATCGTAAGACCTCCAGTCACATAATATACCTCTTAAGGAGCTCAGCTAGCTGTGGCACAAAAGAGACCCTGACACTTCTTCCTTTTCACGCTTGGGTAAGAGATCATACATTTGGCTGGGTTGAATTAAGTAGGTTGAATCCTACTGGATTGAAGTGCACTTTGATCAAGGTTTCATTATCAGTGATCATCTACAGAGTCTGAAAGAATATTAAAAAGGTTTAAGCCTTAAAGGCAATTCCACGGTAACGACAATTTTCTGAGACTCATTTTTCACTTTAAAACGTATGCCAAACAAAAAACATTGATTTAAAAAAAATGATTTCACCAACATACACTGAACATTTTAGAAAAACAAATGTACTGGAAAAACTGTGCAGATGCAAAGTTTGGTAACAGGATTTCGGTAAAATCTCGATGATGTCTACACAAAGAATGTGGTGTCAGCTATGACATAACACCTTGACTTTGAAAAAATATATTTTAGTTCAGTGTATTTACACCCAATAACAGAATTACATAATGTGTCCCTGATCTGTACTTCACAGAAATCCATAATGATGGATATGAATATCATTCTCTACATGGCAATATAGCCTAAATAGGTACACAAAGGTAGAAATATGCAATATCTTCCTTTGCATATTTGGGTATTTTACTACAGATCGGCTATTATTTTAATGAGCTCCGCCCCCAAACAAGACCAAATTTTGTTGGGCCGGACCAAAACTGAACCAATGATAGATGTCTATGTTTCACAAGTTTGGACATCAAAGTACAGCACAGTAGACCTCAGAAGGGTGCAGGAAAGGGCCCGGTTCCCCCAAAACATCTTAAGGCTAATTTCCTTGTTAGAACTTTAGTAGGCGCATCGTTAAATCTCTGCGCTGTTTCCCACAACCATCGTTACTAAAGTTACACTTGAAAACGTTTGTTATTTGCCGACTGCTTCAGACCACTCGTAGAACAGCTAATGAATGAATAAAAATAGGCTTCATATGAAAACTGAAAAGATTGAATAAAAAATAAAGGCTACATAGGCCTATATATTWAAATAATATTGAAATCAATTTCATCTTCAGTCAATTGAGTTTTGTGTAACAACGTGTGCAATTCTTGGAGTATTTCCTGACCGATTTCATGTTTGGTTAATGACGTTTGTCTCCCAATGAGACACTGTAGGAAGCCTATTTCACTTCCTCCACATCCTCAGAATGGATCTAAGATAACTCAATGAATGTTGACGTTTCTGCCAATGTTTTAGTTGCGCAATTGTACATCAAACTAAGGTGTTTGGTGCAGTATTTACACATGGTCTGCGGTTGTGAGGCCGGTTGGACGTACAGTGATTCCTCCTTTAAAAGTTGTGTCATACTGCGGCAAACCCTGTGTGCTGCTGCAGCATTCTGTGGCACGTCATTTAATTCTCAGCTATTTCTTCTGTTACTGCAAGTTATTCCTAGTTTGACCACCAGAGGGCATCTTTGAGAAGCATTTAATAGTATTCCGTATTGGCATTACCAGAGAATTTAAAACCTTTTTGTAATAAGATAGTATATGGGATTGATTAAGATATTTGGCTTAATTAATTTGATAAAATATTATGGTGTTACCATTCAGAGAAAAGGTAGTTCGTAAATTCAGACCGTTTTGCTCTCGGAGCGCACACAGGACATTCGGGCCGAGGAGTACGGTTGACAAAAGTTAACGTTGGCTAGCTACTTCCATACACAAATGAGACCACTCTGACCACTTTACTCACCCTAGAAGAGCTGGTAAGGGTGTCGTTTTGAAGTAATCGCCAAAAAACAGGCCTTATTTTAATGCATTTTTCACCCTGCCAGCTCCTATTTGTTCTATTGAGCACCGTGGCACCAACTCGCCTTCCGAACGTTCTATTCCCAGCTTATTGTTCAACGTCACAATGCCTGCTTCGCTATTTTTGGCAATGAGACCTGCTCACATTGTTTACATTTTAACTACAAAATAGAATGTTAACAACAAAAATAATATTGGAACTCTGCTGTCTTCGCATTGTTTCCTATGGGGGAAATATTGGCATGTCTGTCTATTTCGCCAAATATCTCGCAATGTGTAAATTTAAGTTGGGTCAAGTTGGGTGTGACCGGTGTGAAATGGCTAGCTAGTTAGCGGGGTGCGCGCTAATAGCGTTTCAATCGGTGACGTTACTCGCTCTGAGACCTGTAAGTAGTTGGTCCGCAGCTTTTGTGGAGCGATGGGTAACGATGCTTCGAGTGTGGCTGTTGTCTATGTGTGTAGGTTCGAGCCCAGGTAGGGGTGAGGAGAGGGACGGAAGCAAAACTGTTACACAGGCACCATCTTAAATCAGGAGAATCTCCTCTTTGTAATTATGTAAGTCTGGGCAACGARCTCATTTGTTATCGATCGCTAGACCAGAAATAGTCAGAAGTTAAAAAAAWRTTCCTACTTTTTTATGACGCAGACATAAGCACAGTTAACACCATCGAGGTGCAGATGTTTACTTTCTACACAAGTAGTTTTTTTCCAGTTTCGTCCAATGAACAGATTGTAGTGGTAAAATAAAAAGGGATACATTTTTTTATGGAATTCTAAGCATCACTCCAATCACAACAGGCTCTGCAAACTTTCGATTCTACTAATTTGCTATGGGCTTGCGCTAGTGTTCCAGTTAAGCCAACGTTCTTATGGCTGCAGGGGGCGTATTGAAAAACTGGAAAATATGTGCAAATTTTCAAACGGCCTCTTAATCAATTTTTGCTCTTACAATATGCATATTATTATTACTATTGGATAGAAAACAGTCTCTAGTTTCTAAAACCGTTTTAATTATTTCTCTAAGTGGAACAGAACAATTTTTACAGCCCATTTCCTATCCGGAAGTGAGATTTCCAAAATCGATGTCGCTTTTCAAGCCCTTGTCTATAAAAGGGCATGTCACTTAGGACTGTAGAAACACGTCATACGCCTTCCTCTGGGTGTCATGCGGAAGTGAGAGAAGAAATCACTTGATTATCTCGGTCAGGGATTGTATACAACATCTTGGAGTGAGAAGTGCGCACTTAATATTTTTTGGAAGGCGCGAAGTTGGATCTGGAGTAGCCTCCTGGAAAACCGTCGTTATAGGTGAATAGGATCTCTGGCTTCGATTTTATTTGATACATGTCACAATATCATCCTAAAGTATGTTTTTTCAATATACTTTAATTATATTATTGAAATGTATTCTGGACTTTAGACGTGATGCGAATTTTTTCAAGATGGAGAGGTTAGCGTCGCACTGCCAGTGTGCTTGCTAATTCAAGAGGGAAATTGTTCGTTCTGGATCGAAATAAAGACATTTCTGAACAAAGGACCCCTTGGAGAACATTCTGATGGAAAATCAACAAAGATAAGGACCCAATTTGGGATGCTTTTTCATATATCTGTCGAACTGTGCTATGCTACCGTTTGACTAGATCATGCTTCTTGTGCACTATTAGTAATCTAAATAACGATATATTGTGTTTTCGCTGTAAAACACTCAAAAATCCGGAAATATGGCTCTGTTTCACAAAATCTTATTCTATGTCATTAGCTATCCACCATATTGTTCCTGAAAGTTTTATAGTTTGCGTTGTGGTGTCTTATTTCTCTGGCTACTCCCGTGCGATTTCTGACTGATACTGTATGGCTATGATGGTAGCAGTAATGTAAAACTGATTTATAGCTAAAATAGCACATTTTTCGAACAAAACATAATTTAGTGTTGAACATGTTATAGGACTGTCATCTGAGGAGTTTTTTCTAGGTTATTTAGGTTGGTTCTAGGTTAGTTAGGTTACTTTGTGCATGCTACTGCCATGCTACGTTGCTTGAAAAATGTCTGTCTGTCTTTTGATTTCGTGGTGAACTAACATAAATATATGTGGTTTTTCGCTGTAAAACACTTCAAAAATCGGAAATATTGGCTCTCTTCACAGATCTTCTCTTTCATTAGCTATGCACCATATATTGTTCTGAATGTTTTATGATTGTATTAGTAGTTGACGTTGGTGTCTTATTTTCTCTGGCTACCCCGTCCCGATTTCTGACTGTAGCTATGATGGTAGCAGTAATGTAAAACTGATTTATAGCTAAAATATGCACATTTTTTGAACAAAACATAGATTTATTGTGTAACATGTTATAGGACTGTCATCTGAGGKAGTTTTTTCTAGGTTATTTAGGTTGGTTCTAGGTTAGTTAGGTTGGCTTGTGCATGCTACTTGCATCCTACTTGTGCTGTGAAAAATGTCTGTCCTCCTTTTTTATTTGGTGGTGAGCTAACATAAATATATGTGGTGTTTTCTCTGTAAAACATTTAAAAAAKCGGACATGTTGGCTGGATTGACAAGATGTTTATCTTTCAAATGCTGTATTGGACTTGTTAATGTGTGAAAGTAAAATATTTCATTTTTTTTTTGAATTTCGCGCCGTGCACTTGAGCTGGATGTTGTCATAGGTGTACCGGCGTCGGGATGACGTCTGGCTGCAGCCATAACAGGTTAAACCGTTTTTCAGCCTTGGGTGAATTTTGACTCGTTCTATTGTCCAGCCTATAGATAGCCAGAGCGAATTTACAAAAGCATCCGAATGTYCATTGAGAAAGCACAACGACTACACCATTAAGCTAAGCAAAGAATGACAAGAATAATCAAGTTAATATACTGGCAAGTTTGATGTATAACTACTAACGTTAGGTAGCTAGCTAACATACCGGTACATACTGCTGTAATGATACGCTATGTGGTTCGTAAGGACAGTGTAGCTAACAAATTGTCAGCCAACATAACGTGTAAGGTAACTTGTTTGAAAAGTCATTACTTTTTTTCATTGAGTAGCAAGCTACCCCTTGGTCGTTAGGGCAAATCTGGTCTGTGATAGGAGGAGGGGTTTTCACACCTAGCTCGGCTATTAGACTATTCTTTAGTAAAAGTTGAATAGTCTATTGTTCAGCTATTAGCCCTCCTCCCCCAACTTGCTGTTCCTATCTCATTCCTATCACTCTGCTCCTGAGTGGCTCGCTTGTGGGCGTGCTGGCAGGATATGGCAGCATCTTCAAATGTGCGTCAAGAATTCKGCATACAGTAGCACGTTTGTATGAAGTTGTGGTTATTCACAGGCAAATTGTTATATGCTATGGAGGTACATATGTGTCTTCTTGTCGAGAGCAAAACGTATTACTTTTTTTTCAATCAAAAATAATTGTTCTGAACAACTTCTTTCCAACACAAAGGAAGTCAAAGCGGACACCTAYGAAGATGGCATCTCAGGTAAGCAGCACTGGGCTATATTGACGTATCCTAAAAATGACATCTGCTGCTTTAGATTGAACAGTCATATCTCAGTAATTGTTTTCATATCTATAAAAAAATTATCAGTTTTCTTTACTTTCAGAGAGCAAGCTGACCAAGGGGTGGAACATGTAGATATTGCCAGATGTTCACTGTCCGAGGAACAGGCCGTGGAAGCTTTATTGCTGGCAAAAGTGTCCATAACCAGAGGTAATTAAACTGCTCTGTGTTCTTTTTCTCCATCTCTGCCTGTCTTGTTATACATGGAACCTGTCTCACATGCATTCATTAAAAAACCCTTAAGATGTCAGCTGCTAATTTTCAGATTTACACCACATAAACAAAGCCATTTTCACTGGACTATCTGTTGCTGCCAAGTCATGATTTCCCTGGGGGTTAGCCTTGCAATAGCCAGGTGGTGAGACACATAGCCCTCTATATTTAAATGCTTCAGGTACACTCCGATAGGTGTCTGTAACACATACAGTATCTTCTATTGTTTGTCCTCGTGTCTGTTTTTCAGCATAAAGTACTCTCTAGCCACCTAGTGTAGACACCAGGTGAGATCACACACACAGTCTCTCTTCTTCACTTCATCCCTCTCCCCCTTCTTTCTAAATCCTCTAGGGCATATCAGCTGTTTTGGTGAACCCCTCCCGCATCTGAACTGGCTGACACAGAGGGCACAGCATGATCATAGGTGAGATGTCACTTGGTCGGGTCAATCGGAAGTATTATTAAAGAGATGTAGTAGTCCCAGAGTTAATGATCCAAGGTCAGTTTTGCATTTCACCTCCTGATTTAAGATGACTGAGAATAAAATTTGAAAAGTTAGAATWAAAAAAACAAGGCTTAATCATGCTCTCTCGTCTGCAGGTATGTTTTGATGTGAGAGAGGAAGCCAGTCTAGTTATCGCCACCTCACCCGCTCTTAAGATATCCTTTGGGCCAACTGGGGGCCCAAGCCTGGTGAGAAGACACCGCAATTGTGATGAACTGAGAGAATATTAGGGTAGCACTGTAATTTATGAATCATATGCTGTCTGCCACTGTTCTTACACCTCTCTCCCCACCTCATCTTTCATCCTTGTTTGATTATGCACACCATATGTGCGTTGAAGTACAGATTGAACTTGTAATATTACAATTATCATAATTATAATGCATGTATGTATTTATAACACCTGGATATAACACTAGCAACTTCTTTCAATAAAGCGTTTCACATTCTCCACTGGTTGAAGTTAAGTATCTCATTGAAATACTATCCTGTGTCCTCAGATTAATGCAGATGAAGGGAGTTAGATATGCATAATTGTTTTCTGTATATATGAATTACAAATCAATCATGTTTCTAGTCTATTGCATAGTTACAATGTGTAATCATTGATGTCCCAGGAGCAGGAGTGGTAAACACTGTTAAAGTGTATAATTAAAATACATACATACAGCATCATTCAAATAATGGAGTTTGATATGACTGAAAAAGAATGTCTGAGATTCCTACCTGAACCGTACCTTTATTTGCCAAGGAAGAGTACATGATCAGTGAATATATTCAATGTACAGGCTACAATGCGGGATTCTCATGTGTGGTAATAACTACAGTACATGTGTATATAGGACTTGCATCCTTGGCACAATAAAGTTATTGTATTCTACTCTATCCATAGGCTTCATTAATGCCATTCAGACTTGAAGTTGATACAACAACTATGATAGCTGAGGTTCATAGATTGGTATGAATATTAGTTCAGAACCTAACGTTTTAGGGTCCATACACAGATCGGCTACATACTGTAGCTAGCTACACATCCATAGGCATACAGTAATTTTTATCCTCCACTACACAATATGCAAGTAAATAGTTAGCTATCTATGTTACTTCAGCTGCAAGGCAAGCTTACACAATTGTACATTCAATTTGCAGTGAATGCGTTAGCTAGCTAGATTCTTTACATCCACTGTTTCACAAGATGACAGCCTGGTTTGCTGGTTTTCTCAGGAGTCCCTAAAACATTAAACAACATGAATTACAAATTCATTCTCCTAACACTAGCTAGCTGGCTAATGTTAGCTAGTCTGATAACTTGCTAAATAGCAATTTTCGTAAATTAACTTTATGACATTAACTAACATATTGCTCTCAATTGTAAATKTTTTGCTTAACTCGTTATGACATTATAACAACTTACATCTGGTTCCACCGTAATGTTTTGTCAGCCATCTTTGTTGAAGAATGCCACAAGGCAAGGGTGGCTCGCGTCAAAATTCGTCATTGGAACCACTCGATATGATTGGTCATATAAAAACCTTGGGACCCAAATGCATAATGAGTGCTCTAACTCCCCCTTGTCGTGGTCTGGAGCAATGAAGCAGTGATGCTGTGTACCTCTAAGTCCCACGGTGCAAGCACGCAACTTTTTAAAGGAGGAACCACTGTACTGCCAAATTCTCTAAAACGACGTTGGAGGCGACTTAATAACATTAAATTATCTGGCAAGAGCTCTGGTGGACATTCCTGCAGTCAGCATAACAATTGCACGCTCCCTCAAAACTTGAGACATCTGTGACATTGTGTTGTGTGACAAAACTGCACATTTTAGAGTGGCCTTTTATTGTCCCCAGCACAAGGTACACCTGTGTAATGATCATGTTGTTTAATCAGCTTCCTGATATGCCACACCTGTCAGGTGGATGGATTATCTGGGCAAAAGAGAAATGCTCACTAACAGGGATGTAACAAATGTGTGCCCAACATTTGAGACAAATAAGCTCTTTGTGCATATGGAAAATTTCTAGGATCTTTTATTTCAGCCCATGAAACCAACACTTTACATGTTGTGTTTATATTTTTGTTCAGTATAGATGTCTTTGGTTGTTCATTGTTTTCATAATTGCCATGATGTTCATACACACAGTAGCAGATGAAACGGCACTAAAATGTGTAATGTGAGAAATATGCAAGCCGTTACAAATAAACGCAAGGATCGGTCGATGGGGGAGAAGTATTCCCAGGAACTCTGGTCTTACAAGTTGGCTGCAAAATAATTACATCTCCTGAGGATCAGGGGGAAAACATTTTTTAAATGAAAGCCAGCAAGGCAGGAGTTACATGGGGCTCTGCGGGTGTTGCGGATCTTTCTCTCTCCCGCTCTCTCGAAAACAAGGAATAATTGCTATATCTTTCCAGCAAACAGAAAGATAATGTGAAACCACTTGTCATGTTGGGTTCCTACTGCTTTGTGTTGTGTTTTCTGGGGGTGGGGGGGTAATGTAATTAAATGTTTCTTTTCACGCAACTAGAGGGTAAGGCATTCAACCCCAACCAAATAACATATCCCAACCAGAAGCCATGGACTACAGGCAACATCCGCATCGAGCTAAAGGCTAGACCTGCTGCTTTCAAGGAGCGGGAGACTAATCCGGACACTTATAAGAAATCCCGCTATGCAGGTGTCATGTCTTTGGCATCATTAAATGAAGACTTTTTGTTTTTATCAAAGATTCTCTGTAATTAGTATTACGCGATTAAACTGATTAATCATGTAACTGTAATTAACTAGGAAGTCGGGGCACCAAGGAAAATATTCAGATTACAAAGTTATAATTTCCTAATATAACCTTTCAGATATTTTCATATCTGATCAATAGTCTTCTGATTAATTAACTATTTATTTTACCTCACGTTAGTCTCATTCCAAACGTCGTCAATTATTGGTTATCTGCACAAACCCAGTCTTCACTATGAGTCATCCATACATCAATTGTCTTAAATCATTTATTTATTACTAACTAAGTAATTCACAGAAATGCATAAACAAACAAACAAAGTAAATATCGTTACAAGAAATKATAGGAGAATGTGCCCTAGTGGGCTAAACCGGTATCACGGCTTGGTGGACAAAAGGGGAAGTGGGGGTCAACTGAGATGAGACACTACAAAGTTGATAACTATAACAATTGAAATACTAATCCCTTGCACATGAACGCTCACTCATTCGGATCAATTGCATTCAAATATATATTTACGCTCGTGTGTCGTCTTGATCGCTGTTGAAAAGTTAGTTTCGTTGGAGAGTTTCCTTACTTACTTACTTACTTTATTGTCCCCATAGGGAAAATTGTTGTTGCAGTGTTATGTACACATTTAAAGTGGCGTTAACATACAAAAAGATGACAATACAACTTTCAATACAGTCACGCACCAATAAAAAAAAAAAAAATATAATAGTAAGATAAGAATAAAACATTTAAAACATTTAAAACAAAGACTAAGCCGTGTCTGGCCTTACGGGGTCATGGGAACATTTGCCCCGAGCTATTAAGAGGGATATCACACCTGGCCACAATGATTGTCTCGTTCTATTTTTCCTGCTGAGAGGGTGCCCTATACCTGCGCCCAGAGGGGAGTATTCAAAGTCCGGTACAGGGGGTGACTTGGGTCTAAAATGATTTGTGAGCCTTACGGAGGGCCCTGGACCTTAAAATCTTCATCCAGGCCTGTCTGGTTTGACTCCAAGTACCTTGCTTGCGGTTCATAATCCTTCTCAGCATGTTTCTCTGCACTGACAGTGGCATTGCCAAACCAACAAACATACAAAAGTTAAAATACCTCAATAAAGGATTTGTAAAACAGAGTCAATATAGTACAGTCTATATTAAAAGAACCCAACTTCTTTAGAAAGTACAGTCTCTGTTTGGCTCTTTTGTGTAGATCTGGGTCTTACATTTACTCCACTGAAGCTTACTGTCCAAAAAGACACCAGATATTTATATTCCTCTACAATTTCTATGTTCTGACCTCTGATAGATGTTGCAGAGGTAGGTGTTGTACGCTCCTGAAGTCTATGCACATCTCTTTGTCTTGTTGGTATTGAGGACCAAGTGTGATTCTTCACACCACTCTACAAAGTCATCTAGGACCGGGCCATTCCGTCCTCTCTCTCTCTCTCTGTCGTGGTTAGAGTGGCGAGTTCAGAGTGACATTCATTCGTGTTGTTGTAGAATGGATGTTTCGGCGGTTGTCGTTCTTCGCGTTCAATGATACCGAATTCCTAGCTGCAGACTAGTAATTAATATCAAAGACTTGTTCTTATTCTGTCGGTATCGATAGTCTAACAGTTTAACCACGTGGTATGGTTAAAAGATTCAGCAATGGTCTGCAACCCTTGTCCTCCCGTGATTGAGAGAATCATTGTTTACTGAGAATTTCTCAAAGTTGGGTTTTATTCGGAATTGCAGAAAAGTTGCTGTCCCAGGATGCCTGACCCTAACTGGGTTCATGGGCGGTCCTCTGATTTAGTTAAACTCAAAAGGGAATGGGATGTTCCTTCATTAAAAGTCCAAAATCACATTACACAATTTTACAAACAGCATCATCCTCACTCATTCATCTTATACAACAATTAGATGTAAACCTCATATCTGAGGCTATTATATAAAAAGCGTTATGGTAATGTGGCCGCACCGTCTCCCATGAGCTTCCCCAAGTTGTAACAAACGGAGCAGTTCGTAGCTGGATTCTTCACCGATCTTTTATACCTTCTCCGGAACGTAAATGTTGTTCGGACCTCAAGTTCTGTGAGGTGGAAGACATTCCTTTGTTCTCTATGAAACTTCACTCTGTCTCTATACTGTGTCCATGAGGAGACAATCTCTTCCAGGAATTTACGACCTCTCTGACCACAGCAGCCTAGTTGTAGGGGGCAGGGGGCGGCAGGGAGAGCGGGATGGGGCTTGCTGTACCCAAAGAGGGCAACGTCATGACACAGGATTAAGATTGAATCCTACTACACCGGCTATGACACTCGTCGGATGTGGCAGGGCTTGCAAACTATTACGGACTACAAAGGGAAACCCAGACGCCAGCTGCCCAGTGATGCGAGCCTACCAGACGAACTAAATGCCTTTTATGCTTGCTTTGAGGCAAGCAACACTGAAGCATGCATGAGAGCACCAGCTGTGCTGGATGACTGTGTGATAACGCTCTCGGTAGCCGATGTGAACAAAACCTTTAAACAGGGTAACATTCACAAAGCCGCTGGGCCAGACGGATTACCAGGACGTGTACTCAAAGCATGCGCGAACCAATTGTCAAGTGTCTTCACTGACATTTTCAACCTCTTGCTGACCGAGTCTGTAATACCTACAAGTTTCAAGCAGACAACCATAGTCCCTGAGCCCAAGGAGGCGAAGGTAACCTGCCTAAATGATTACCACCCCGTAGCACTCGCATCGGTAGCCATGAAGTGCTTTGAAAGGCTGGTCATGGCTCACATCAAAAGCATCCTCCCGGACACCCTAGACCCACTCCAATTCGCATACCGCCCCAACACATCCAAATCGCACTCCACACTGCCCTTTCCCACCTGAACAAAAGGAACACCTATGTGAGAATGCTATTCATTGACTACAGCTACAGGGATGTGTACTTAGTCCCCCCGTGTACTCCCTGTTAACCCACGACTGCGTGGCCAAACACGACTCCAACACCATCATTAGGTTTGCTGATGACACAACAGCGGTAGACCTGATCACCGACAACGATGAGACGGCCTATAGGGAGGAGGTCAGAGAACTGGCAGTGTGGTGTCAGGACAACAACCTCTCCCTCAATGTGAGCAAGACAAAGGAGCTGATCGTGGACTACAGGAAAAGGCGGGCCGAACAGGCCCCATTAACATCGACAGGGCTATAGTGGAGCGGGTCGAGAGTTTCAAGTTCCTTGGTGTCTACATCACCAACGAACTATCATGGTCCAAACATACCAAGACAGTCGTGAAGAGGGCACGACAAAACCTTTTCAGGAGACTGAAAAGATTTAGCATGTGTCCCCGGATCCTCAAGAGGTTCTACAGCAGCACCATCGAGAGCATCCTGACCGGTTGCATCACCGCCTGGTATGGCAACTGCTTGGCATCTGACCGTAAGGTGCTACAGAGGGATGTGCGTACGGCCAAGTACATCACTGGAGCCAAACTTCCTGCCATCCAGGACCTATATAATAGGCAGTGTCAGAGGAAAGCCCAGAAAATTGTCAGAGACTCCAATCACCCAAGTTATAGTTTTCTCTGCTACCGCACAGCAAGCGGTCTAGGACCAAAAGGCTCATTAACAGCTTCTACCCCCAAGCCATAAGACTGCTGAACAATTMATAAAATCGCCACCGGACTATTTACATTGACACCCCACCCCCCTCACTTTTTTACACTGCTGCTACTCGTTGTTTATTTTCTATGCATAGTCACTTCATCTGTACCTACATGTACAAATTACCTCAACTAACCTGTACCCCTGCACACTGACTTGTTACCGGTACCCAGTGTATATAGCCTCGTTATTCTTATTGTGTTACTTTTTGTTATTATTTTTTACTTTAGTCTATTCGGTAAATATTTTCTTACTCTTCTTGAACTGCACTGTTGGTTAAGGGCTTGTTAGTAAGCATTTCACAGTAAGGTCTACACTTGTTGTATTCGGCACATGTGACAAATAGTTTGATTTGATTTGAAAACTGGAACATCCGGTTGTTGGGGACTCGGCAGAGGGTACTCTATACCTGATGAAAAACCACTACAGGTTGCAAGAAAACTCTGTTTGGCTATCTATTTATATATTTTTAAAACAAAGTGTGTTGGCAGAGCACACTGTCCCATAACTGGTAACTTAATTTGCGTTTAAATAGAAAAACACCAACCAAAACACTAACCAAAACATTTGGCTGATGATGGAATGAAGTTTGTCAGCAGTGATGTGTGATATACCATGGCTTTTGATTTGGGGTTTGATTTAAACAAAATTATACCCTCAAATTAAAGCTGACAGTCTGCACTTTAACTGCAAAGTCACTGTATCATTTCAGTGCTTGAGTACAGAGGCAAAACAACCAAAATGTGTCACTGTCCTAATACTTTTGGACCTCACTGTATATTGAGTTGGGTCACTCACATGTTCAAGGCTTGATTTTCTCAACACCGACCGAAGGCTTTTCGGAATTGACACAAGTTTGAAACTCTGAGTTGTTATTTTATCCATCATGTACAGTATTAGATCATTGGTGACACTTTTGAGTTCCTCTTACACTGGCGTAATTGCACTGTAGTTTCTCTTGTAACAATATTGTATTTTTTCAAATCAAATTGTATTTGTCACATGCGCCGAATACAACAGATGTAGACCTTACCGTGAAATGCTTAGTTACAAGCCCTAAACTAACAATGAAAGTTAAGAAAACATTTACGAAATAAAAAATAGTAAAAGAAATGGAACACAATAAAATAGCAATAACGAGGCTATCTATGTACGGGGGTACTGGTACCGAGTCAATGTGAGGTAATTTTGTACATAGTGACTATGCATAGATAATAAACAGTGAGTGGCATTAGTGTAAAAACAGGGTGTCAATGTAAATGTTCCAGGTGCCCATTTGATTAATTGTTCAGCAGTCTTGTGGCTTGGGGGTAGAAGCTGTTAAGGAGCCTTTTGGTCCTACACTTGGCGCTCTGGTACCGCTTGCCGTGCGGTAGCAGAGAGAGTCTATGACTTGGGTGACTGGAGTCTTTGAACATTTTTTAGGGCCTTCCTCTGACAACACCTAGTATATACGTCATGGATGGCAGGTAGCTTGGCCCAAGTGATGTACTGGGCCGTACGGCCTACCCTCTGTAGCGCCTTACGGTCAGATGCCGAGCAGTTGTCATACCAGGCGGTGATGCAACAGTTAWCTGTGTAGTTACAATGTAATTACTTTAGTAGTGAAAGTTATGAAACAATGACTGTGTGTAGAGGTAGAAGCACAAAAACAGACTATAATTTTTTATTTAACTTCTTATGGCTGCAGGATCAGTATTGAGTAACTTGGAAAAAGGTGCCCATTTCAAACGGCCTCGTACTCAATTCTTGCTCGTACAATATGCATATTATTATTACTATTGGATAGAAAACACTCTCTAGTTTCTAAAACCGTTTGAATTATATCTGTGAGTAAAACAGAACTCATTTGGCAGCAAACTTCCTGACCAGGAAGTGGAAAGTCTGAAAACGATGCTCTGTTCTAGGGCCTGCCTATAAATGGGCATGATATGTATTAGTATACATGCACGTCATACACCTTCCACTAGATGTCAAGAGGCAGTGAGAGAAGAAATGGAGTGTTTATCTTGGTCTGAGGTGGAATAAAAGCTCTTGGCATGACGTGTCACCCATTTCCTGTTTCCTGGAAAGCGCGAGGAGGGACCTGGGATTRCCTTCTGAAAAGCTGTCGTTATAGACGGCTACTATCTCCGGCTTTGATTTTATTTGATAAATGTGACAATATCATCGTAAAGTATGTTTTTTCAATATAGTTTTATTAGATTATTGAAATTAGGCGTGTTGCGTTGTGTGCCTTTGTTCAGGAAGGAGAGCTTCGCGCCACTTGGCTAGTGTGCTTGCTAATTCAAGAGGGAAAAAGGACGTTCTAAAACCAAACAACGATTGTTCTCGACAAAGGACCCCTTGTACAACATTCTGATGGAAGATCATCAAAAGTAGGACCCATTTTATGATGCTATTTCATATATCTGTCGAACATGTTGTACTAGTAGTTTGCGCCCAGATTTTGGGCACTCTCTCGCTATAACTAAGCTGGATGTCGTAATGAAGTTATTTTTAGAATTCTAACACTGCGATTGCATTAAGAACTAGTGTATCTATCATTTCCTATACAACATGTATTTTTTAGTCATGTTTATGAATAGTTATTTGGTCAGAATATGTGAGTGTCAGAAAAATATCCGGACGTTGTGGGAAAAAGATGCTACGTTAGCACAATGTATAACCACTGATTTCAGCTCTAAATATGCACATTTTCGAACAAAACATAAGTGTATGTATAACCTGATGAAGCTTATCAAGGTTAGTCAAAAATTATATATATTTTGCTGGTTTGTTACGATCGTTAACTTTCGCTGCTGGTAAATGGCTTGTGTTTCTGGCTATTGTGGTAAGCTAATATAATGCTATATTGTGTTTTCGCTGTAAAACACTTAATAAATCGGAAATATTGGCTGGAATCACAAGATGCCTGTCTTTCATTTGCTGTACACCATGTATTTTTCAGAAATGTTTTATGATGAGTATTTAGGTATTTGACGTTGGTGTCTGTAATTACTCTGTCTGCTTCGGTGCTATTTCTGACGGTAGCTGTGATGGTAGCTGCAATGTAAAACTGATTTATAGCTCAAATATGCACATTTTTCGAACAAAACATAGATTTATTGAATAACATGTTATAAGACTGTCATCTGATGAAGTTGTTTCTTGGTTAGTTTGGTTGGTTCTTGGTTAGTTAGGTTGGTTTTGTGCATGCTACCTGTGCTGTGAAAAATGTCTGTCCTTTTTTGTATTTGGTGGTGAGCTAACATAAATATACGTGGTGTTTTCACTGTAAAACATTTTAAATATCGGACATGTTGGCTGGATTCACAAGATGTTTATCTTTCAAATGCTGTATTGGACTTGTTAATGTGTGAAAGTTAAATATTTCAAAAATATATATTTTGAATTTCGCGCCCTGCACTTGAGCTGGCTGTTGTCATAAGTGTACCGACGTCGGGCTTGCAGCCAGAAGAAGTTAAACTTTAGTGCTCTATTGTCCCTCGTTTATAATGGCTATTATTGTTTGCTTTGAAATGGTCATTCAATCATGTTAACTTCTTTATGATAGGKGGCAGCATTTTCACTTTTGGATGAATTGCGTGCCCATAGTGAACTGCCTCCTACTCTGTCCMAGATGCGAATATATGCATATTATTATTACTATTGGATATAAAACACTCTGAAGTTTCTAAAACTGTTTGAATGATGTCTGTGAGTATAACAGAACTCATATGGCAGGCAAAAATCTGAGAAAAATCCAAACAGGAAGTGAGAATTCTGAGACTGGTCAATGTTCAACTCATCGCCGATTCAATTCCCTGTAAGACATGGATCTGTTTGCACTTCCTACGCCTTCCACTAGATGTCAACAGTCTGTAGAACGTGGAATGAAGCTTATGCTGTGTTGTGGGGCCGGATGGGAGGGGAATGAGTCAGTGGTCTAGCAGATTGCCAGTTCCTGGTCATGCGCTTTCCTCATGATATCGCTTTGCGTTCCATAACTTCTACAGACATGAAGGAATGCTCCGGTTGGAACGTTATTGGATATATATGATAACAACATCCTGAAGGTTGATTCTCTACTTAGTTTGACCAGTTTATTCGACCTGTTATATAACTTTTTGAAGTTTTTGTCCGAGTTCGCCTGCATCTGCGCGAGCGTTTGGACATGTGTACTAAACATGCTAGCAAAAGTAGCTACTTAGACATAAGTAATGGACATTATCGAACAAAACAACAATTTATTGTGGGACTAGGATTCCTGGGAGTGCATTCTGATGAAGATGATCAAAGGTAAGGAMATTTTTATGATGTAATTTCATATTTCTGTTGACTCCAACATGGCGGAGAAATATTGTTATGTTTCAGCGCCGTCTCAGATTATTGCATGGTGTGCTTTTTACGTAAAGTGTTTTTGAAACATTGATAAAAGAGGGTATAAAATGGGAAGTATCTTGCCAAATTTCAGGAAAACTAATAATGTTTACTTTAGGTATGTTAAATTCATTACACCACCAGKGTTTCAAAACAATGACCCTTGAGCTGTCCATACAATCCATGCTGTCATTTTCTATTATCAGACAGCTGCAAACAGCCCTCCACCATTTCCTCAAGGCTTTTATCTCAACCCCCAATTTATTATGGTTCACCTTTTTTTAAGAGGCAATCAAGGCTTTCCAAAGTGCTTGTGAAGTCATTTTCTGTGGTTTACTACTGATGAGTCTCTGAGGACGTCTCCTTCCATCAGTTAAGAGGAGTTTGTTAGGTGAAATGTGCTGCGTCGGGCTTTATTCTCTGCGCCGTTTCTTTTCAGTTTTTCCTTGCCCTCCCACACTTAATTGGCCATTATCTATTGGTAAGCCCTCCCATCCCGGCTTAAACCTTGAGCAGCAACTGCTTCCAGGTTCAACAGACAGCTATAATACAGGTTTAACAAGACCTCCAGGACTCAAGATCTAAGGAGTTTCTACAGCGTTTGAGTTCCTATCTTCAGTGTTTGATTCGTCAATGTGAGGCCATAAAAGATAAGATTCAGGAAGGATGGTCCAGCCTTGATCGTGTATGTTTGGAGTGGGTAAGAAAGGCCCCAGCAGTTGAGCAGATGTGACAAAATGTCCTATTCTAAAAATGTTATACCTAAAACAGGGTCATATTATAGTGTGACAGCATTGCTGTACTGTAACTAGTGACAAAGGGTTATTTTCTGCAGATTGCAGTAGACGACGCAAATTTATGAATTGTCTGAAATGAGCTCCAGTTACGCAGATACCTTTCATAAACAAATATCTGACAAACGCATCTAGTTCCTTCAGTGAATATATTGAATCTCCTCAACGTTATTTCCATTTAATTCCACAGATGCCCATATTCCATATTTATAGTCATATGATGTGAAATATATAGTGTTGATATTGAGACAACTGTCCTAGGGACAAATGACAGCTGTCCTAATATGGACACAGAAATCTCTTCAAGTAGGGACTTTCCTCAAATCAGTTCATTAGAAAGCCATTATTGACAATACATAGTTCTCTCCTCCTCTTCCCCGGATTTACCAACTGTATAAGGTGTTTCCGGGAACACTTTAATTGACACGTAGTCTCAGAACACGTTATGACACGTTTTGACATGGTTAACAGCTGACATAAGGTGTCATAAAATGGTAATAACACTGTCATGACACATGTATTTAGATCTGTTGTGACATATTGCATTATTTTATGGCTGCTTATGACACCTACATAATAATGTTAAAACCCATAAAACCTACCATTGTAGTTATTAAATAACTACTGTGGTAGGTTTTGTGGCATCTACATAAGTGACAAAACCCATAAAACCTACCATGGTAGTTATTTTATGGCTGCTTATGACACCTACATAAGAGTGTCAAAACCCACAAAACCTACCATGGTGGTTATTTTATGGCTGCTTATGACACCTACATAATAGTGTTAAAACCCACAAAACCTACCATGGTGGTTATTTTATGGCTGCTTATGACACCTACATAATAGTGTTAAAACCTACCATGGTAGTTATTAAATAACTACTGTTGTAGGTTTTGTGGGTTTTATGGCTGGTTAGGATATCTACATAAGAGTGTCAAAACCTACCACACAAAATGCATTCTTGTATAAAAAAACAGGGTTATGCTATAAATGTACAGGATGAATGATTCATGAAGATTTTGGCAGAATGGTCAATTAAATCCAACTAAGAAACGAAGGGAAAATTTGTTGGGTATTTAAGTAGCATTTGATTGAACGGACAAAAGACAAGCAGTTATTTAAAAGTCCTAAACTAACAGAGGCCTGTATTTTTGGGAGAAAAATGCCTAATAATAGAGTAATAGATACGTGTTTACACGTTCACAGTTTAATCAAGGAAAATATAGGTTAGATGGAGCTGGATACTCTTACGTTTAGTCTGCCTGCACCCCAATGGTCTTCAGAGAGCTCTGCATGCACAAAGAGTCCAAAAAAGGATTTCAGTAGTCCAGTATTTGACAAGGTCACTGCGGGGGGTGGCCTTGAATTGTTATTTGGTTCATAAATGACAGCAACCACGCCAGGGTCGAAGGTCTAAACATGAGGTGCTGTTTCCATACGTCAGTTTTGTAGTCCTGGGACAGGAATAGGTGAGGCTTCCGTTCAGGAAAGCTGTGATTGGTTCAGGTGAGGGAAGGGTTTCGGGAGCTGAGTCCGCCCACATTCATCGCCAGCATAGACTGCAAGATTGCTTTGTACACTTTTAGAAACTCTTTAAACGTTTGAATTAAGACAGTCCGATTGTACAGATACCAAATAGTATACTTATGTGAATGAATAAGGGCAGCAAAATAGCACCACACATTATTGTACATTATTGTCTTATTGTACACACATCACAACACTTCTACCCATGTAATTTTCAGTCAGTTTACGCAGTTTCCTTCAGAGTTTTTTTGCCACTTTGTGTAGTCAATTGTTCTACAGTGAAGAGAGATCCTTGTTTGGCAAGACAACAAGTTGGCGAAAGACTTGTGAGGTAGGTAGATTGATGAATGCCAGCAAAGGCAGAAGTTCCAAAGTTAAAATGGAGTTAGTTTGTCTGTCCAGCAAGAAAATAAAAAACAAAGTCCAAACCTGACATCTCTAGATTTCCCACCCACAGCTTAACTAGCTTGTCTTGTTGTTTTCCTCCGAAGTACTGTATCCAGCAGGCCCTTATCCGGACATACAAAGTTAGCAGCACCTGCAAATGCGGCTGTGTCTGTGGACAGATCCTTACAGCTTGTACTTAGCCCTGGGAAATGATGGTTGTTGTTGTGTGAGCTCTCTGAGCTAAGGAGAGGGGGGAGCTAACTGCAGGCTACTTTGTCAACCGCGCTGACTTTTCTTGGCACAGGAAAGGTGGTTTGGAACTCTCTACACCACGTGTGTCCTCCTCTGACCCTGTAATGGAAAACACAGAGTCATTATTATCTAATTAGTCAGACTAATGACACACTGGAGAAAGCCATGAGACCAAGACACCAGTCTCTTTCATGCTTTCCTGTCTCTCAGTAAGGCTGYTTGGTAGAGGTGTAACAATAAAACATTTACAAATATCACCAAATTACCATTAAATCGTTCATTGTACTTAGTACTTAGATTTTAGGGACAACCTGGTCTTTAAAATATAATTTTTGACTATTTCCTTAATCTTTAAGTCCATTGATGCAACTGAGAGTCAATCTAATTAACATAATACAACATCCACATGTTTAATCTAGAGATAATGTATCTGTTGGGCTTTGTCTCAATCCACCTCATCAATCAATCAAATGTATTTATAAAGCCCTTTTAACATCAGCCGATGTCAAAGTGCACTACAGAAACCCAGCCTAAAACCGAAAACAGTAAGCAATGCAGATGTAGAAGCACCGTGGCTAGGAAAACTCCCTGGAAAGGCTGGAACCTAGGAAGAATCCTAGAGAGGAATCAGGCTCTGAGGAGTGGCCAGTCCTCTTCTGGCTGTGCCGGGTGGAGATTATAACATTAGATGACATCTGCCTAAGTCGGCATTCCACATCTGCCTAAGTCGGCATTCCACATCTGCGGTGTAAAGTGGCAGAGCTACAGTGCTTTTTGTCAGACCAGGAGACATCCCGAAAAATTGGTCTTCTCAAGAAAATGTCTCTAGCATCCGATTTGACCTGAACAACTAATATGACCACTCTATGGAAAGAGGAGATTCTCCCGAATGCAATGGTGTTCTCCGTTTTGCTCTATGACCCCACAAGTGCCACGGGACTCGTTTGAAGGTTACCCCGTACCCGTTTAAAAAATGTAGGGAACTATGGAAGAAGTTTTGAGCCCCCCCCAAAAAGGTGTTAAATATGTGTCAACAAATATTTCTTGAGCTTTCTTATACAGTTGAATTCGGAAGTTTACATACACCTCAGCCAAATACATTTAAACTCAGTTTTTCACAATCCCTGACATTTAATCCTAGTAAAAATTCCCTGTTTTAGGATCACAACTTTATTTTAAGAATGTGAAATGTCAGAAAAATAGTAGAGACAATGATTTATTTCTGAACAGAACAATATTTCTGTAATCCAAGCAGTTGGAAGGGTCCGTGGGTACTTAAAGAACAATCAAGTCAAATTTGTTACCAATTTTGATGTAACTAAGGACAATATAACAAAACTCTATCTCTGAATGTGTATATTTCCCAGTTGTCAGGTTCACATCCAAATGTTGTGGATCTAATATGATTAAATATGAAACTATTTGTGAGAAGATTAAATGTGATTTTAGCCTTCTAAATGAGAAAATGGAACGTCCCTTTTTCAAGAGTGGATACACCCCTGAATATGTGAACTGCTCTGTCCCAGATGACAGAGCAGTTCTCCTCCTACTCTGTCCCAGATGCTAATATATGCATATTATTATTACTACTATTGGATAGAAAACACTCTGAAGTTTCTAAAACTGTTTGAATTATGTCTGTGAGTATAACAGAACTCATATGGCAGGCAAACTTCCAAAAAGGAAGTGGAACTTCTGAGGCTGGTTAATTTTCAACTCATCGCATATTCACATCCCAGTAAGTCTGTAGAACGTTAAATGAAGCCTCTAGTGTGATGTGGGGCCGGATGGCAGCTATTTGAGTCAGTGGTCTGGCAGATGCCAGTTCCTGGTCATGCGCATTCCTCATGATATCGCCATGCGTTCCATTACTTCTGTAGACAAAAAGGAATGCTCTGGTTGGAACGTTATTGGATATATATGATAACAACATCCTGAAGATTGATTCTCTACTTAGTTTGACCAGTTTATTCGACCTGGAATATAACTTTTCGTCCGAGTTCGCCTGGACATAAATATTTGACATTATCGAACAAAACAACAATTTATTGTGGAACTAGGATTCCTGGGAGTGCATTCTGATGAAGATCATCAAAGGTAAGGGAATTTTTATGATGTAATTTCATATTTCTGTTGACTCCAACATGGCGGAGAAATGTGTGTATTTCTGAGCGCCGTCTCAGATTATTGCATGGTGTGCTTTTTCCGTAAACTTTTTTTGAAATCTGACACAGCGGTTGCATTAAGAACAAGTGTATCTGTAATTATAAGTAAAACATGTATCTTTCATCGAAGTTTATGATGAGTATTTCCCGTTATTTGATGTGGCTCTCTGCAATTTCTCCGGATATTTGGAGGCATTTTTGAATATGGCGCCAATGTAAACTGAGATTTTTGGATATAAATATACACATTATCAGCAAAACATACATGTATGTTGTGATTCATTTTATCTCTATTTCTGCTTTTTGTGACGCTATCTTTGTCTGGGAAAATTGGCTGTGTGTTTTTTGGACTTGGCGGTGATCTAACATAAATATATGTTGTGTTTTCGCTGTAAAACATTATTTAAATTGGATACGATGGGTAGATTAACAAGATGTTTATCTTTCATTTGCTGTATTGGACTTGTTAATGTGTGAATTAAATACTTCAAAAAAATATTTTAGAACGTGTGTCCTAGAAAGGTTAAGAAATTTACAAAATAACGACTACACATATACAGTCTGCAGCTGTACTGTTAATGTAAAATAGTCTAGGAAATTCGACCGAAGACGAGAGAAGAACATTTCCCTATCAAATGACCATTGGTACGTCCGACGTATCCATTATAACAGAACCTCCAGTTACAAAAGACATTGTGACTTCTGGGGAACACAACCAGAGATTTCAGATGAATTACTTTCCACAGAACATGGACTGGGCGATTTCAACAGAGAGMGACGACAAGACATACAAGCGTAAATACACTGCTCAAAAAAATAAAGGGAACCCTTAATTTGCCATTAGGTACCGAGATGAGATCCTCAGACCCCTTGTGAGACCATATGCTGACACATACACATTTGTGGCCTGCTGGAGGTCATTTTGCAGGGCTCTGGCAGTGCACCTCCTTGCACAAAGGCGGAGGTAGCGGTCCTGTTGCTGGGTTGTTGCCCTCCTACGGCCTCCTCCACATCTCCTGATGTACTGGCCTGTCTCCTGGTAGCGCCTCCATGCTCTGGACACTACGCTGACAGACACAGCAAACCTTTTTGCCACAGCTCGCATTGATGTGCCATCCTGGATGAGCTGCACTACCTGAGCCACTTGTGTGGGTTGTAGACTCCGTCTCATGCTACCACTAGAGTGAAAGCATCGCCAGCATTCAAAAGTGACCAAAACATCAGCCAGGAAGCATAGGAACTGAGAAGTGGTCTGTGGTCACCACCTGCAGAACCACTCCTTTATTGGGGGTGTCTTGCTAATTGCCTATAATTTCCACCTTTTGTCTATTCCATTTGCACAACAGCATGTGAAATGTATTGTCAATCAGTGTTGCTTCCTAAGTGGACAGTTTGATTTCACAGAAGTGTGATTGACTTGGAGTTACATTGTGTTGTTTAAGTGTTCCCTTTATTTTTTTGAGCAGTGTATATACATTGCAATTATTTTTGAATGAGCGACTGTTCATGTGCAAAGTATTAGCATTTCCAGGAGCATAGTTATCAACTGTATGTAGTGTGTCCATACTGTCTTTCCCGCTCTATCTGTCCCCACCCCTTTCCATTGTCTACCAAGCAGTCATATCAGGTTAGTCCACTAGGGACTTTTCATTACATTGTGTAGTAATCAATGTGTAAGCTACCCTGTTTGTGTGTTTATGTAATTCTGTGTGATTATTTAGTTAGTTTTTAAATAAATAATTAAGCCAATTTTGTATAGCGCTGATTCATCATTTATGTTGGGGGTTCGTGCAGATATCCAAGAGTTTTGCAACATTCAGAATGAGACTGATAAAAGGTAACAATTAATTAATGACTAATTGATGACTGAAATGTAAGAGATCTTTAAGAGTTAATTCGGAAAACGTTAACTCGTTAAATTAACTTTTTACATGGTGCCCCAAGATTGCTAATGAGTTAATTGTTACAGGATTAATTTAATCATCATAATAATTAAACATAGTTAATTGATTTGATAAAATAATCGTCATTGCAATAATGGTACCAAAGACACGACAGCATGATTAAATAGATTAAGGGTTGAAAGAGGCAGTGGTTTGAATCAAGTAGGTCCAAGATCCTATATTCCAGGACTTCTATAGTAAGACTTACATAAGATAGAGATGAACAAAATAATGGGAAAATAATACTATCTGCGGAAAAAAAAGAGAGCATTTACGGCTTCTGCATTAAACTGGTGCCAGAAATGATTGATTTGGCTTTATTTTCCCCTGACAATCTATGGCAGAGTAAAGACAACATTTTAAAACCAAAACATTACACAACCACCGGAAATTGACTCCAGGAAAATCCAGGGTGGTAGATGAAAATGTAAACAGACAAGCGGATAACCATCAAAGTGATTTCTCAAAAAGAGATCAGAACCATGTGCACCTGCTATTCATGCATTGAACCCTCTATATTCTACAGCAGTGCCTCAATATATTACATGTATACCCCTAATTCTCAGAGTGAAAATATTTTTGTTGAGAGTTTCTTCTTGTTCTTGCCCTCCAAGTGGAACCATAAGTACAGTGGATTGTGAAAGTATTCACCCCCCTTGGCATTTTTTTGATTTTGTTGCCTTACAACCTGGAATTAAAATTGTTGTTAAAATTGTTGTTCACAAAAAATAACACAAAACAAAAGACTTGAGTGTGCATAGCTATTCACAACCCCCCCCCCCCCCMCACACACACATACACAAAAGTCAATAGTTTGTAGAGCCACCTTTTGCAACAATTACAGCTGCAAGTCTCTTGGGGTATGTCTCTATAAGCTTGGCACATCTAGCCACTGGGATTTTTGCCCATTCTTCAAGGCAAAACTGCTCCAGCTCCTTCAAGTTGGATGGGTACTGCTTGTATACAGCAATCTTTATGTCATACCACAGATTCTCAATTGGATTGAGGTCTGGGCTTTGACTAGGCCATTCCAAGACATTTAAATGTTTCCCCTTAAACCACTTGTGTTGTTTTAGCAGTATGCTTAGGGTCATTGTTCTGCTGGAAGGTAAACCTCCATCCCAGCCTCAAATCTCTGGAAGACTGAAACAGGTTTCCCTCAAGAATTTCCCTGTATTAAGAGCCATCCATCATTCATTCAATTTTCACCAGTTTCCCAGTCCCTGCTGACGAAAAACATCCCCACAGCATGATGCTGCCACCACCATACTTCACTGTGGGGATGGTGTTCTCTGAGTGATAGGAGGTGTTGAGTTTGGGCCAGACATAGTGCTTTCCTTGATGCCCAAAAAGCTAAATTTTAGTCTCATCTGATCAGAGCACCTTCCTCCATATGTTTGGGGAGTCTCCCACATGCCTTTTGGCGAAGTATTTTTTTTCATTTCACTTCACCAATTTGGAAAAAATGTTGTATGTCCATTACATGAAATCCAAATAAAAATCCATTTAAATGACATGTTGTAATGCAACAAAATAGGAAAAACGCCAAGGGGGTGAATACTTTTGCAAGGCACTGTAGATTAATATTCCCATAATTTTTTTTGTATCATACTCCAGTTTGCAAATTGGCAATCGAAATAGCAGATTCAAGTTCTTGGTTACCGTGAGGGTAATTTAGCCCATTTATTGCTTTTATCCCAACTGTATCCAATCTTAGCACATTCAGGAGCCTGGGATTTAAAAGGAAAATCCCCTATGTCTACCTTTGAAAAGTCTCCCCTATTCTGAACTTGGCTCCTCAGTGTCTTAAACGTACAATTCTCAAATAAGAAAAATTGCCAAGACCGGGATCAAGAATTCCGTTACCCAACATGAGTTGGGGCCCACTCTTGTTCCCACTTTTTCCCTTACCTTGGGGATGCGAAGTGGGAGAGGGTGGATTAGAGCTGGGACAGAAAAGTGKCCGTGTGTCTGGTTGAGGAGAGAGAGAACCGCAGGGAGAATTTAACAAAGCCTGAAACCAAACCTCCATGGGCCTCATTACAACAAAGCTGTTGCATGGACAAATCAAGACAGAGACCACTTGAACTACTGTAGCTTTGTGATAATGGCATAGTGAAAACGAGTATAATATGTTGATGGGACATGGGGAGAAGCCAGAACACAAAGACAATGGCAGCTATATAGGTAGTGAATTTACTTGATTTAGGGACAAAATTCTCGATTTTGGTCAAATATTTAGGATAATGAAGGATGCAAATTTCTCTCCAGTAGGCTCACATGCGCTTCATTGTCCCTAATCTGTTCGTAATAAGCGTGTAATTAGTTCCCGATACACAGCCCCTATATCTTGGGGATTGTAAATATTGCTCCACACAAATTTATGCGTGACAAATTAACTAATTGTTTTTGGATTTTAGGGTGTCCCAAAATGCAAAATGTCACGTGTTACCCCATAAATTTCACCAGCATTTTTAAACAAAGCACTTTTATGGCAACATGATCTCACAAACTCACTTCTATTCATGAGCAATTTCTACACTCAAATATCACAGTCTGCAGGGTCTGGATGGGCATCAATGACCAGTCACAAGCATATAACTATGACAGCAAATCAACAAAGTTGCTTTAGACACTAACATTCCGATCATTGTCTTGTGTATAAATTCGCATTGAGGCTGGCACAATTAAATGTGACCAATTTTTACTAATCAAACTATGTGTTTGTATTAAATTAATAAGGGTCCAGATTATGGGAAATAAATGCACAGTTTTATTGAATCTCTTGACTGTTGCCAATTAATTTGATTTGTTGCCAGCTGTAATTTCTGTTTCAATCTATCAGATGACGAGAGCCCCATATCAGCATTCAATCAACAGCTCAATGGAACATAATTAGGATTGAGGCCAGGGAGAAAATCGGCTTACACATCAAGGTCTCTGGACGTTGTCCTTGCTTCTCAACATATGATGACAATCAATAAGGGGAGTGTTTAGTTTCTCTGAACAAGAAGTTCTACCAACTCCTTGCAATGTAGCACATCCATTTTCAGTTTCCTCACATAAATATATTTAGATGGATTTCCATTGTTATTCATATTTCCAGGATTGGTATCCGAAGAACCTTATGTATACTCAGAACCACACCTTGAGTTTGAGCTGTGAATTTGAGCACTGAGGAATTCAATTACTAGAGTGACAATGGTGTATCCAAATCTTTTCAATAGAACTGTTGTACTTTAAAAAAAATCAGAATTAGCCAATTTTCCCCCAGAAAACCATCAGTGGGGTTTCCTTTGTGCACGTTGATTAAAAGGAACTTGAAAAAGCCTCACTCTTGTTCCTTCTGTGAAAGCACAACTATTGTGCCTACGTCCGCCTTCGGAAACAGCAGGTTTTTAAGGCTTTGTCCAAAGTAACAGCTGTCATCATTTTAATAGCTGAACTATCAGTCTGGTTTCTGAAGTTTGCTCAAATCAAATGCAAGACAATTAGCATTCTAGGAGGAAGTGCTGGGCTCTTTAAATTTCAGGATCCAAGAAAGCCTCTTTCAGTTTGAAGGAAGAGCACTTCTGACATCTGGAAGGTTTAAGCAGTCGCCAGCAAGAAGCACTTTTTATCTTGTAAGAAAGAAAAACAAGAAGGCTCCAAGAGACTGCGAATATGTATCCAGCGACGGTTGGCGAATACTTTAGCACAGCTGCTGATGTCATCTGTCTTTGCTTTTGGGTTGGAAAAAAGAACACACAACATCATTTCTGACAGTCTTGAAAGGTTACTAACATGTCCATGTTCTGCCCACGAAGAGACTGGGCCTTGGAAACACACAAGTCATATCAGCAAAACTCTGATATGAGTGGCACTCAGAAGATCCATACCCAGTTTATGCTGTTCATATAATACAGATTAAGATCAAAACTATACATATCTCAAGATTTGTTTGTCTTCTAAATGAGTTGGTCTCCTCTAGTGTGTCTTCTATTTTGCATTGCTGTTCTCAGGGGGGGTTACCATGACGAATTCCCAGTTTGTGGTGCTTAACTTGTCAACCATTGACTCGATTGTTTCCGAGATTGATGTTGTTTTGAAACTGGTGCTGCATGGGGCAGTGGGCAGTGAGTGGACTCAAGCAGGGTATGAGTCACCATCTGTGGACTTTTCCCAAAACTTTGACAAGTTCCGGGACCCTTCTTTGAGTTTGGGTCGAGAGATTATTTTAATGGAATGTCCTCCTATAAACCTGCATACCAGTAAGACAAAGTTTGCAGACGACACAACAGTAGTAGGCCTGATTGCCAACAATGACGAGACAGCCTACAGGGAGGAGGTGATGGCCCTGGGAGTGTGGTGCCATGAAAAAAACCTCTCACCCAACATCAACAGAACAAAGGAGCTGATCGTGGACTTCAGGAAACAGCAGAGGGAGCAACCCCCTATCCACATCGACAGGACCGTAGTGGAGAAGGTGGAACTCTTCAAGTTCCTAGGCGTACACATCACTGACAAACTGAAATGGTCCACCCACACAGCACCTTTTCAACCTCAGGAGACTGATGAAATTTGGCTTGGCACCTAAAACCCTCACAAACTTTTACAGATGTACAATTGAGAGCATCCTGTCGGGCTGTATCACCGCCTGGTACGGCAACTAAACTGCCCGCAACTGCAAGGCTATCCAGAGGCTGGTGTGGTCTGCACACCGGGGACAAACTACCTGCCCTCCAGGACACCTACAGCACCCAATGTCACAAAGGCCAAAACTATAATCAAGGACAACAACCACCCTAGCCACTGCCTGTTCACCCTGCTATCATCCAGAAGGCGAGGTCAGTACAGGTGCATCAAAGCTGGGACAGAGAGACAGCTTCTATGTCAAGGCCATCAGACTGTTAAATACTGTTAAATAGCCATCATAGGACACATTAGAGGCTGCTGCCCTATATACATAGACTTGGAATCACTGGCCACTTTAATAATGTTTACATATTTTGCATTACTCATCTCATATGTACATACTATATTCTATCCTATTCTACTGCATCTTAGTATATGCCTTTCTGACATTTCTCGCCCAAATATGTATATATTCTTAATTCCATTCCTTTACTTTAGATTTGTGTGTATTGTGTGAAATTGTTAGATATTACTGCACTGTTAAAGTTAGAAACACAAGCTTTTCGCTACACCAGCAATAACATCTGCTGAACATGTGACATAACATTTTATTTGATTTTGACAAACCAGCCTGGTCTTTGTCTGTCTGTCATTGTCACTGGAATTGAAGTAAAAGAGATCTCAACCTCTTCATTTTCCTGATTCCAACCATCAACTTAATTTATATTTRTTAGAGATGCTGCCAACTGCATGAGCAAGCAGAACCTCGTAACATTTTAAAGCCACAGTGACAACAGAACAGCATCGTATACCTCATATTGTTTCACTATATCTTAAGTCCACATATGCTCTATTTGTATGTTGTATTTACTTGGGATCCCCATTAGATGCTGCCAAGGCAGCAGCTACTCTTCCTGGGGTTCAAACACATTAAGGTATTAAGGTACTTACATTACACATATAACAAAAGATAAAACAGTACATCATCATTTAACATTGTTACATTTTGTGTTGTAGATATGTAGTGGTGTATGATACCACCATACAACAATATTACAATGTACGTGTGTATGCGTATGTAGCACAATATAGTCATGGAGATCTTTACTGGGACAGTAGAGTACATGCGGAAAGGAGAAGAGTGACCAAGGAGAGGGAGACAGACTAAGAGCAAGAGGAGAGGAGAGGCGTGGTGTGGCATGCATCAATGCCACAGTAAGTGGTGGAATTTGGGGACAGACGTGCTTGTGGAGCCTATTCATCCAGGGACAAGGGGCCCACACTGGGGCCTCCTTCCAGCTTCTTAGAATAGCTCTGAGGGCCTCTGGGTCCCCTACCACAGCTGTCAAAACCTGGCCCCATGGATGAACAGATGGGCAGAGATGAAGTGGATGCTCTGCTGCAGATATGAGGCACTATCGCATATGTCCTATGGCATAAAATAACAATGGGTTCTTCTATATGGAAAATGATCCGAGTTTAAGGTTCATCCTCACTGGAGTCCAAAGATCCCAGTTGCAACTTAGTGCTAGTTATACTACATACTGTAGGCAACATTAGTGCAGTGCAATGATTTGCATGATAGAGACTGCTCCCTCTCTGTACTCTTCAATAAAGCTCCACTGGACGAGTCAGCCTAGTTTGAGGTTTGAGTGATCATATTCAGGCCGGGCCACATGGCACCCCCAGCTCACAGCATACGCTGAGACATTGAGCAGTCCAGCAGGAGATTCGAAGCGCGATGAGAGCAAGTGTAAGTTGTAGAGATATGGAGATATGGAGATTACAGATTGACTATTATTGTTGTTGGAAGGTGAAATTCAATGAAATTCAAATGCCTCTTCTATTCTAAATTAGGTGTAGTCTATACAAATATACATCTTGTACTTAAAACATCAAACKTTGTTATATACAGTATCTAATGGCGCCGGAAGAGATGGCTGCCGTTTAACGGGCTCCCAACCATTTGTGCTATTGTGTGTGTTTTTCCGCAACTTCATTTGTACATACTATTTCTGCCACCGTCTCTTATGACCGAAAAGAGCTTCTGGATATCAGGACAGCGATTACTCACCTCGTACTGGACAAAGATTTTTTCTTTAAAGAGTCGGACGCGAAGGATTTACTTCAGACACCCGACAAGGCCCAAATCCCTGTCATTCGCATGAGAAAGAGATGGAGATATTGGGGACGTAGGTCGGGGTGCCTTGTAAGGATCTGACGTACAATCACTTGATAACAAAATAGACGAGCTACGATCACGAATATCCTTCCAACGGGACATTAAAAACTGTAATATCTAATGTTTCACAGAGTCGTGGCTGAACAACGACATAGATAACATACATCTGGCATTGTTTACGCTGCAACGGAAAGATAGAAAAGCTGCCTCTGGTAAGACAAGGGGTGGTGGTCTGTGTATATTTGTAAACAACAGCTGGTGCACAAAATCTAACATTAAGAAAGTCTCGAGGTTTTGCTCGCCTGAGGAAGAGTATCTCATGATTTACTGCGAACCTACAAAGCATTACATGGGCTTGCTCCTACCTATCTTTCCGATTTGGTCCTGCCGTACATACCTACACGTACGCTACGGTCACAAGACGCAGGCCTCCTAATTGTCCCAAAGCAAACAGCTGGAGGCAGGGCTTTCGCCTATAGAGCTCCATTTTTATCGAATGGTCTGCCTACCCATGTGAGAGACGCAGACTCGGTCTCAACCTTTAAGTCTTTACTGAAGACTCATCTCTTCAGTGGGTCATATGATTGAGTGTAGTCTGGCCCAGGAGTGTGAAGGTGAATGGAAAGGCTCTGGAGCAACGAACCGCCCTTGCTGTCTCTGCTGCGCCGGTTCCCTCTCTCCACTGCGATTCTCTGCCTCTAACCCTATTACAGGGGCTGAGTCACTGGCTTACTGGTGCTCTTTCATGCCGTCCCTAGGAGGGGTGCGTCACTTGAGTGGGTTGAGTCACTGACGTGATCTTCCTGTCTGGGTTGCGCACCCCCCCCCCCCCCCCGCTTGGGTTGTGCCGTGGCGGAGATCTTTGTGGCTATACTCGGCCTTGACTCAGGATGGTAAGTTGGAGGTTGAAGATATCCCTCTAGTGGTGTGGGGGCTGTGCTTTGGCAAAGTGGGTGGGGTTATATCCTTCCTGTTTGGCCCTGTCCGGGGGTATCATCGGATGGGCCACAGTGTCTCCTGACCCCTCCTGTCTCAGCCTCCAGTATTTTTGCTGCTGAGTTTATTGTGTCGGGGGCTAGGGTCAGTTTATTATATCTGGAGTACTTCTCCTGTCTTATCCAGTGTCCTGTGTGAATTTAAGTATGCTCTCTCTAATTCCCTTTTCTCTCTTCTTTCTCTCTCTCGGAGGACCTGAGCCCTAGGACCTGCCTCAGGACTACCTGGCATGATGACTCCTTGCTGTTCCCAGTCCACCTGGCCGTGCTGCTGGCTTCAGTTTCAACTGTTCTGCCTGCTGCTATGGAACCCTGACCTGTTCACCGGACGTGCTACCTGTCCCAGACCTGCTGTTTTCAACTCTCTAGAGACAGCAGGAGCGGTAGAGATACTCTTAATGATCGGCTATGAAAAGCCAACTGACATTTACTCCTGAGGTGCTGACTTGCTGCACCTTCGACAACCACTGTGATTATTTTTATTTGACCATGCTGGTCATTTATGAACATTTGAACATCTTGGCCATGTTCTGTTATAATCTCCACCCAGCACAGCCAGAAGAGAACTGGCCACCCCCCATAGCCTGGTTCCTCTCTAGGTTTCTTCCTTGGTTTTGGCCTTTCTAGGGAGTTTTTCCTAGCCACCGTGCTTCTACACCTGCATTGCTTGCTGTTTGGGGTTTTAGGCTGGGTTTCTGTACAGCACTTTGAGATATCAGCTGATGTACGAAGGGCTATATAAATACATTTGATTTGATTTGATGATAAGCTGTAGACCACACTATTTACCAAGATAATTGTTCTATATTTTTAGCTGTCTATTTACCACCACAAACCATTGTTGGCACTAAGACTGCACTCGATGAGCTGTATAAGGCCATAAGCAAACAGGAAAACACTATTCCAAAGGTGGCGCTCCTAGTGGACGGGGACTTCAATGCAGTGAAACAAAAATTCTTCCAGCATGTTAAATGTGCAACCAGAGGGAAAAAAAACTCGACACCACCTTTACTCCACTCACAGAGACGTGTACTCCATCGCCCACCATTTGGCAAGTCTGACCATAATTCTACCCTCCTGAATCAGCAAAGAAGTGGTCAGATGATGCAGATGCTAAGTTACAGGACTGTTTTGCTGACACAAACTGGAAAATGTTCCCGGGATTGCGATGGCATTGAGGAGTACACCACATCAGTCACTGGCTTCATCAATAAGTGCATCGATGACATCTTCCCCACAGTGACCATATGTACATACCCCAACCAGAAGCCATGGATTACAGGCAACATCCACACTGAGCTAAAGGGTAGAGCTGCCGCTTTCAAGGAGCGGGACTCTAACCCGGATGCTGATAAGAAATCCTGCTATGCCCTTTGACGAACCATCAAACAGGCAAAGCTTCAATACAGGACTAAGATTGAATCGTACTACACCAGCTCCGACACTTGTCAGATGTGGCAGGGCTTGCAAATTATTTCAGATTACAAAGGGAAGCACAGCCGTGAGCTGCCCAGTGACACAAGCCTACCAGACAAGCTAAATTACTTCAATGCTCGCTTCGAGGCAAGCAACACTGAAGCATGCATGAGAGCATCAGCTGTTCCGTATGACTGTGTGATCACGCTCTCCATAGCCGATGTGAGTAATACCTTTAAAACACATTCACAAGGCTGCAGGGCCAGACGGATTACCAGGACGTGTACTCCGAGCATGCGCTGACCAACTGGCAAGTGTATTCACTGACATTTTCAACCTGTCCCTGACTGAGTCTGTAATACCCTCTGGGTTTCCTGTTAGGATGGAACAAAAAATATGGTGCTGTACAACGTGATGCTCATAAATTCAGAGCATTGTCAGTTTGTAAATTCAGGCCATTTCGCTCTCTGAGCGCACACTGGACGTTCGGGCCAAGGAGTAGGGTTGATTTGAGCGTTCTGGCCTTACAACAGCAGTCAAGCACCCAGGCTAACGTTGGCTAGCTTTCTAGCTACTTCCAGACACAAATGAGACCACACTGACCATTTACTCGCCCTAGCAGAGCTGGTAAGGCAGTTTTCGTCTTAACCAGAGCGTTGGTGACTGTAACTGTGCTGCTGGAAACGATTAAATTACGCTTTTTTGCTGACGTTTACTGACACCGCTCATAAATGAATTATTCTGCACTCTGGTACACTCAGACGAGAGTGCTCTGAAATCCATGTAGATAGTAGGCTGGACACATTACATTTTTAACAACTTTCTTTTCTGATAAAAACTAGTTCATTGCATCCGCCGTGGAGCCCAGTTTCATAATTTGACCATATTTCCCAGCTGCTTGCCGTCGTTTTGAAGTAATCACGAAAAAACTGGCCATATTTTAGTGCATTTTTCACCGTGCCAGCTCATATTAGTTTTGTTGAGCACTGTGGCACCAACTCGCCAATCGAAAGTTTTATTCCCAGTTTATTGTTCAACGTCACAATGCCTGCTTCGCTATTTTTGGTATTAGACCTGCTCACGTTGTTGTTTTATAGTTAAAATGTAAATAACAAAAAATGATATTGGAACTCTGTGGTCTTCCCATTGTTTCCTATGGGGGAAATATAGGGATGTCTGTGTGCAGGAATGTTTTGATGTGAGAGAGGAAGCCAGTCCGTCAGCGACCTCATCTGCCAACTGGGGGCCCAAGGCTGGTTTGGAGACACCGCAATTGTGATGAACTGAGAGAATATTAGGGTAGCACTGTAATTCATGAATCATATGCTGTCTGCCGCTGTTCTTACCTCTTTCTCTTTCTGTCTTCTACACCTCTCTCCCCACCTCGTCTTTCTTCCTCGTTTTATAATGCACACCATATGTGCATTGAAGTACAGATTGAACTTGTATTTATAATTTAATATTACAATTATCATAATTATAATGCATCTATTATGTATTTATAACACCTGGATAATGAACTTCTTTCAATAAAGCATTTCACATTCTCCACTGGTTGAAGTTAAGTATCTCATTGAAATACTATCCTGTGTCCTCGGATTAATGCAGATTAAGGGAGTTAGATATGCATATTTTTTTTCTGTATATATGAATTACAAATAAATCATGTTTCTAGTCTATTGCATAGTTACAATATGTAATCATTGATGTCCCAGGAGCAGGAGTGGTAAACACTGTTGAAGTGTATAATTGTAATACATACATACAGCATCATTCAAATAATGAGGTTTGATATGACTGAAAAATGTTTCAGAGATTCATACCTGAACCGCACCTTTATTTGCCAAGGAAGAGTACATGATCAGTGAAAATATTCAATGTACATGCTACAATGTGGGTGGTAATAACTACAGTACATGTATATAGGACTTGCATCCTTGGCACAATAAAGTTATTATATTCTACTCGATCCATAGGCATACAGTAATTTTTACCTCCACTACACAATAAGCAAGAAAATAGTGAGCTAGCCATGTTACTTCAGCTGCATTGCAAGGCACGCTAACACAATTGTACATTCAATTTGCAGTAAATGCTTTAGCTAGCTAGATTCTTTATATCCACTGTTTCACAAGACGACAGCMTGGTTTGCTGATTTTCTCAGGAGTCCCTAAAACATTAAATTATTATTAACATTAAACGAATTACAAGTTCATTCTCCCTTCATTACACTAGTTAGCTAGCTGGCTAATGTTAGCTAGTCAGATAACTTGCTAAATAGCAATTTTCRTAAATTAACTTTATGACAAACAAATATGCACAGACGTTTGTCTCTACATTAACTAACATATTCCTCTCAATTGTAAATTTTTTGCTTGACTCGTTATGACATTATAACAACTTACATCTGGTTCCACCGTAATGTTTTGTCAGCCATCTTTGTTGAAGAACGCCACAAGGCAAGGGTGGCTTGCGTCAAAATTCCTTATTGGAACCACTCGATATGATTGGTCATATAGAAACCTTGGGACCCAAATGCATAATGAGTGCTCTAAAATACCACTGCTGGCTTGCTTCTGAAGCTAAGCAGGGTTGGTCCTGGTCAGTCCCTGGATGGGAGACCAGGTGCTGCTGGAAGTGGTGTTGGAGGGCCAGTAGGAAGCACTCTTTCCTCTGGTCTAAACAAAGATCCCAATGCCCCAGGGCAGTGATTGGGGACACTGCTCTGTGTAGGGTGCCGTCTTTCGGATGGGACGTTAAACGGGTGTCCTGACTCTCTGAGGTCATTAAAGATCCCATGGCACTTATCGTAAGAGTAGGGGTGTTAACCCCGGTGTCCTGGCTAAATTCCCAATCTGGCCCTCAACCATCACGGTCACCTAATAATCCCCAGTTTACAATTGGCTCATTCATCCCCCTCCTCTCCCCTGTAAATATTCCCCAGGTCGTTGCTGCAAATGAGAACGTGTTCTCAGTCAACTTACCTGGTAAAATAACGGTAAAATAAAAAAATAAAAAATAAACTCCCCCATGTGGTGGTCTGGAGCAATGAAGACGTGACGCTGGGTACCTCTAAGTCCCGCGGTGCAAACTCGCAACTTTTAAAAGAGGAACCACTGTAATATTAGCAAGCTTGCTACTCAACTAACATTAGCTTACAAGTTGGATTTGCAAGTAAGTTCGAAGCTCATATAACTGTATTCTGTATTATCTAGGGCAAAACGAAATAATGGATGCAGCTATGGTGGTAGCTAAGTCATGTCTGAGTCTGACTAATACAGTGAACTAGGACCAAAAAACTGTAACAGCGTCACCAACCTGAATCTTATCCAATCTGGAGCTACAGTCAGTCTGTACTGTAAGGCATGGAATTAGGATTTACGTTAGTTACCTCAGCCATATTGTAAAAATTCATGAAAGCAAACATTTAATTTAAGGTTAGACTTAGGCATAAGGGTAGCAGTGTGGTTAAGGTTAGGTTTAAAATCACATTTTAAGAAGAGAAATTGTAAACTGTGGAGCTGACCTATAGACGGCGCTGACAGAGATGGTCGCCTCACTCTGAATCCTTAGGAAACTATGCATTTTTTTTTTTTATGTATTTTTCTTACATTGTTACCCCAGGAAATCTTAAGACTTATTACATACAGCCGGGAAGAACTATTGGATGTAAGAGTGACGTCAATTTATCAACATTACGACCAGGAATACGACATTCCCGAAGCGGATCCTCTGTTTGGACCACCACCCCGGACAATGGTTCTAATCTCAGTAGCCGACCTAAAACAATGGTGCCACAGAATGGGCAGATGGAGCGGCCCCCTGGTCAGGCTCCATAGACGTGCACATCGCCCACCTCTCCCTAGCATACTACTCGCCAATGTCCAGTCACTTGACAACAAGGTAGACGAATTTCGAGCAAGGTTTACCTTCCTGAGAGATATCAGAGATTGTAACATTCACTGTTTCACAGAAACATGGCTCTTTTGGGATATGTTGTCGAAATCATGCAACGCACCGACAGAGATAAACACCTCTCTGGGAAGAGGAAGGGCGGCAGTGTATGCTTCATGATTAACTTTTCTGCGCTACGGATATCGAATACGGGTTCACTTTCCTAAACAACCGCTGAATTGCAGGGCGCCATATTCAAAAATATTCCTAAAAATATTTATAATCATGCAATCACAAGTGACATATACCAAAACACAGCTTAGCTTGTTGTTAATCCACCTATCGTGTCAGATTTTGAAAATATATTTTACAGCGAAAGAAATCCAAGCTTTTGTCAATGCTACATCAGCTAGCCCCAAATTAGCATGGTCACGAAAGTAAGAAAAGCAATAAAATTAATCGCTTACCTTTGATGATCTTCGGGTGTTTCCACTCACAAGACTCCCAGTTACACAACAAATGTTATTTTTGTTCGATAAATATTACTTTTATCACAAAAAAACGCCATTTGGGTTGCGCATTATTTTGAGAAAACAAAAGCCGTGTTCCGTTCGACAGATCCCAAAAAGTATCCGAAATGGTCGTAGAAACATTTAAAATGTTTTTTATAATCAAACCTCAGGTTGTCTTTAACAAACATAATCAATAATATTTCAACCGGAGCATAACCTATTCATTAACTTTTACTTGGTACTCATCCCGGATCCGGGAGCACCCCCCACAGTAAAAAAGCTGACTAGCATAGCCTAGCATAGCGTCACAAGTAAATACAAGCATCTAAATATCATTAAATCACAAGTCCAAGACACCAGATGAAAGATACAGATCTTGTGAATCCAGCCATCATTTCTGATTTTTAAAATGTTTTACAGGGAAGACACAATATGTAAATCTATTAGCTAACCACGATAGCAAAAGACACAACTTTTTTTCTCCACCATTTTTTTCCTGCATCAGTAGCTATCACTAATTCGACTAAATAAAGATATATATAGCCACTAACCAAGAAACAACTTCATAAGATGACAGTCTGATAACATATTTATGGTATAGGATATGTTTTTTTAGAAAAATTTGCATTTTTCAGGTATAAATCACAGTTGTACATTGCAGCTGCAATCTGAAATAGCGTTGGAAGCAGCCGGAATAATTACAGAGACCGACGTCAATTACCAAAATACTCATCCTAAAACATTTCTGAAAAATACACAGCCTACAGCAATTGAAAGACACAGATCTTGTGAATCCAGACAATATTTCAGATTTTCTAAGTGTTTTACAGCGAAAACACAATATATCGTTATATTAGCATACCACATGAGCTAACATCACACCAGCATTAAATCAAGGCAAAAGGGGCGATAACGTTATCGCCACCAAAATATATTAATTTTTTCACTAACCTTCTCAGAATTCTTCAGATGACAGTCCTGTAACATCATATTACACAATGCATATAGAGTTTGTTCGAAAATGTGCATATTTAACATCACAAATCGTGGTTATGCAATGTAATCTGTCAAAACATGGCATGCATTCGGGCCGGCGCCATCTTGGAAAGGCACCTATGTTTACGATTATTTATCGATTAGATTGACTAAAAAAAATCACTTCCGGGTTACTTTTTCTCAGGATTTTGCTTGCAGAATAAGTATTATTTTTCTGACAGACAATATTTTGACAGTTTTGGAAACTTTCGAGTGTTTTCTATCCTAATCTGTAAATTATATGCATATTCTACGATCTGGGCCAGAGAAAATGTCCATTTACGTTGGGTACGTTATTTTTTTTTTAAAGAAGAAATTCTGACACCTAGCGCTAAGAGGTTTTAATGACTCATGGTGTATTCATAACAACATACAGAAAGTTAAGTCCTTCTGTTCACCTGACCTAGAATTCCTCACAATCAAATGCTGACCATATTACGTTCCAAGAGAATTCTCATCAGTTATCGTCACAGCTGTGTACATGCCCCCTCAAGCAGACACCAAGATAAAAGAACTTCACTGAAAGGAACTTCACTAAAGGAACTTCACTGGACTCTATGTAAACTGGAAACCATATAACCTGAGGCTGCATTTATTGTAGCTGGAGACTTGAACAAGGCTACCTAAATTCTATCAGCATATTGATTGCACTACGTGCGGGTGTAATATACTAGACCACTGCTACTCTAATTTCCACGATGCATACAAAGCCCTCCCCCGCCCTCCCTTCGGCAAATCCGACCACGACGCCATTTTGCTCCTACCGTCTTAGAGGCAGAAACTCAAACAGGATGTACCAGTGACTAGAACCATTCAACACTGGTCTGACCAATCTGAATCCATGCTTCAAGATTGTTTTGATCACGTGGACTGGGATATGTTCCGGTCAGCCTCAGAGAATAACATCAGAAGTGCATTGGAGATGTTGTACCAACTGGGACTATTAAAACCTACCCTAACCAGAAACCGTGGATGGATGGCGGCATTTGCGCAAAACTGAAAGTGCAAACCACCGCATTTAACGATGGAAAGAGGTCTGTGAATATGGCTGAATATAAACAGTGTAGTTATTCCCTCCACAAGGCAATCAAACAAGCAAAAGGCCGGTACAGGGACAAAGTGGAGTCGCGATTCAACGCATCAGACACGAGAAGTATGTGGCAGGGTCTACAGGAAATCCTGGACTAAAAAAAGAGAACCAGCTACTTCACTGACACCGATGTCACGCTTCCAGACAAACTAAACACCTTCTTTGCCTGCTTTGAAGATAAGACAGTGCCACCGTCACGGCCCGCTAACAAGAACTGCGCCCCTCCCTCTCCTTCTCCGTGGCTGACATGAGTAAAACATTTAAATGTTTTAACCCTTGCAAGGCTGCTAGCCCATACGGCATCCCTAGCCGCGTCCTCAGAGCATGCGCAGACCAGCTGACTGGTGTGTTTACGGACATATTCAATCGCTCCCTATCCCAGTCTGCTGGCTACCATTGTTCCTGTACCCAAGAAGGTAAAGATAACTTAACTAAATGACCACCACCCTGTAGCACTCACTTCTGTCATCATGATGTGCTATGAGAGACTAATCAAGGATCATATCACCACCTTACCTGCCACCCTAGACCTACTTCAGTTTGCATACCGCCCTAACAGGTCCACAGACGATGCAATTGCCATCACACTGCACACTGCCCCATCCCTTCTGGACAAGAGGAATACCTATGTAAGGATGCTGTTTATTGACTACAGCTCAGCATTCAACACCATAGTACCTTCCAAGCTCAACATCAAGCTGGAGGCCCTGGGACTCAACCCCGTCCTGTGCAATTGGGTCCTGGTCTTTCTGACGGGCCGCCCCCAGGTGGTGAAGGTAGGAAACAACACCTCCACCTCGCTGACCCTCAACACTAGGGCCCCACAAGGGTGCATGCTCAGCCCCCTCCTGTAGTCCCTGTTCACCCACGACTGCGTGGCCATGCACTCCTTCAACTCAATCATCAAGTTTGCAGATGACACAACAGTAATGGCCTCGAAGGTGAGGGCACTCAAAGTGTGGTATCAGGAAAACAACATCTCACTCAACGTCAACAAAACAAAGGAGACGATTGTGGACTTCAGGAAACAGCAGAGGGAGCGCACCCCCTATCCACATCAAAGGGACAGCAGTGGAGAAAGTGGAAAGTTTTAAGTTCCTCGGCATACTCATCAACGACAAACTGAAATGGTCCACCCACACTGACAGTGTGGTGAAGAAGGCGCGACAGCGCCTCCTCAACCTCAGGAGGCTTAAGAAATTTGGCTTGTCACCCAAAACCCTGACTAACTTCTACAGATACACAATCGATACTATCCTGTCGGGCTGTATCACAGCCTGGTACGGCAACTGCTCTGGCCTCAACCGCAAGGCTCTCCAGAGGGTGGTGCGGTCTGCACAATGCATCACTGGGGGCAAACTACCTGCCCTCCATGACAGCTATAGCACCCGATGTCACAGGAAGGCAAAAAAGATCATCAAAGACAACAATCAACCGAGCCACTGCCTGTTCACAACGCTACCATTCAGAAGGTGAGGTCAGTACAGGTGCATCAAAGCTGGGACTGAGGGACTGTAGAATAGCTTCTATCTCAAGGCCATCAGACTGCTAAAGAGCAATCACTAACTCAGAGAGGCTGCTGCTTACATGGAGAGCCAAACACTGGCCACTTTAACAAATGGATCACTAGTCACTTTAAACAATGCAACTTTAAATAATGCCACTTTAATAATGTTTACATATCTTACATCGCTCATCCATATATTTATATGTACATATTCTCATTCACCTCTTTTAGATTTGTGTGTATTAGGTAGTTGTTGGGGAATTGTTAGATTACTGCACTGTCGGAACCAAAAGCACAAACATTTYGCTACACTCGTATTAGCTTGACCCGAGTTACTGCCCTGATGACACAGATGACCTCATCAACAACAGTAATGTATGTTATGTGAAAAGTTGCCTTAAAAAATACCCAGTTTGATAAACTAGTAAGTAATGACCCAGCCAAGCAGATTCATTTTGATTGTGAAGTGCATTATCAGAAATCTTTGTTCATTCTTTATAACAAAATGATATTTACTGTGTATTGTATCATCCTGTCACAGGCCCTTCCAGTCAACACCACCTCATATGAGAAGTACATTGTTTATTATGATCTCCTGCTGCAGTTGTTCAAGAGATGTCCAGTTAGCGGCCGAACATGTAACATAGAGAAGACCAGCAAGGGGGGGATCCTCAGCATCACACAGACATGCCCTCGCTGTGAGCATTCCTATAAATGGAACAGGGAGGTTACTTGAATTAGGTTGGTGACATCTGGTCAAAGGTCAAAACAGTTTTGAGTTTTGTCCCAATTCACCTTCATAACCTAGCCTGGTGGAACCAGCCTGATTGCTGTCATGATATCTTAAATGAAATAGAAAGGTGAATGCATGGATCAGGTTGGTTCCACCATGCTAATCATAACCACCATTGATAAAGTGTGTGTGTGACCGACTAGTATCTTTGATGAGGGGCCAGGAGCTGATCTACGCTGTCACACCCATCAATGGGGCTCTGGCAAAGACCTAACTTGTAGCCTCCCCTCTTGCCTGCTCACCAACGGTCATTGGTGGGAAGACCATAATTCAAATCAAATCAAATGTCATTAGTCACATGCGCCGAATACAACAGGTGTAGACCTTACAGTGAAATGCTTACTTATGAGCCCCTAACCAACAATGCAGTTTAAAAAAATAAGAGTAAGAATAAGAAATAAAAGTAACAAGTAATTAAAGAGCAGCAGTAAAATAACAATAGCGAGACTATACACAGGGGGGTACCGGTACAAAGTCAATGTGCGGAGGCACTGGTTAGTTGAGCTAATATGTACATGTAGGTAGAGTTATTAAAGTGACTATGCGTAGATGTTAACAATAGAGAGTAGTAGCGGTGTTAAAAAGGGGGGAGGGGGCAGCAAATAGTCTGGGTAGCCATTTAATTAAATGTTCAGGAGTCAATTGGCTTGGGGGTAGAAGCTGTTAGAAGTCTCTTGGACCTAGACTTGGCGCTCCGGTACCGCTTGCCGTACGGTAGCAGAGAGAACAGTATATGACAAGGGTGGCTGGAGTCTTTGACAAATTTTAGGGCCTTCCTCTGACACCGGCTGGTGTAGAGGTCCTGGATGGCAGGAAGCTTGGTAAGTTAGGTAATTAGGCAAGTTTACCTGTTCAAATTTCAACATAGTGTATGTTTATTTGTCAGATATCACCTGTCCTAACTACCATTGGTAATATAACAGTGATTTTGTTTGTGTTCACGAATACATCTTTGGAACCAGCACTTGCAAGATGATGTGATGAAGTCCAGACCAACAGATGGGCTTGATACAGATATCTCTAAATAGAGAGAGACCTGGCACTCGGTATTTACATTTTACTAGACACAACTTTTACTTGTATTATATATTTTTTATTATTGAATCAATACAGGAGGGAGAACCCCTGTATTCTGCACGAGGACCAGGGAACTCCTGTTGTATATGGACACAACAGAGGAAGTTATGACCACTCTGACATATTTGCCAAGGTAGCCCCATTACCACCAGACAAATTGCAGATAGGCACAGCGTCTGTATCGGCTGGGAATGACAATGAAAGGTGGACATTGTTTTATTAGCAGAACACTGCTTCTATGGTATTTTGTGAAGGGTTGTTTATTCTACAAGGACCTGCTACTACATTAGAAAGTTATCAAAACTCTTAGAATTGACTCCCATTCAACTCGTGAGTTAAATTCGAATTTAGTTGTCCACACCCCACAGGATGTAAAATTTGAATTTGAGTTTGAGTGACATGAAGTAGAATTTAATTCAGTGCAATTCAAAGAAATTCCACTCAGTCATAGAACATAAGAGTTGCATTGAATCTGACAGGTCACACTTAAAGATACCAAAGAATGTATCACTTTTCTCTGAAAACAATGTTCATATACTCTATTAACCTTAGTGCTTAGAATAGTCGATTATATTTCCAACAACAATTTAATTTGTTTGGCTTTTAACCTTTATTTAACTTGTTATGGCTGCAGGGGGCGTATTGAATAACTGGAAAGAGGTGCCCATTTTCAAACGGCCTCGTACTCAATTCTTGCCTCGTACAATATGCATTTATTATTATTACTATGGATAGAAACACTCTCTAGTTTCTAAAACCGTTTGAATTATTTCTCTAAGTGAAACGAACTCTTTTTACAGACCATTTCCTATCCGGAAGTGAGATTTCCAAAGCGATGTCTCTCTTCAAGAGCTTGTCTATATAAAGGGCATGTCACTTAGGACTGTAGAAACATGTCATACACCTCCCTGGGTGTCATGCGGAAGTGAGAGCAGAAATGACTTGATTATCTCGTTCTGGGATTGAATACAACCTCTTGGAGTGAGAAGTGCGCCCTAAATTTTTTGGGGGAGGCGCGAAGTTGGACCTGGATTCGCCTCCTGGAAAACCGTCGTTATAGGTGAATATGATCTCCGGCTTCGATTTTATTTGATACATGTCACAATATCATCCAAAGTATGTTTTTTCAATATAGTTTATTATATTATTGAAATTTATTCTGGACTTAGACGTGATGCGTCGCAAGAATTTGTTCAAGAAGGAGAGTTAGCACCGACGGCCAGTGTGCTTGCTAATTCAAGAGGGAAATAGTTGTTCTGGATCCAAATAAAGACGGTTTTGAACAAAGGACCCTTGGAGAACATTCTGATGGAAGATCAACAAAGATAAGGCCCAATTTGGGATACTATTCTATATATCTGTCGAACTGTGCTATCGCTACCGTTTGACTAGAATCAATGCTGCTGTGTGTTAGCTATTGTAGTAAGCTAATATAACGATATATTGTGTTTCGCTGTAAAACACTTCAAAAATCGGAAATATTGGCTGTATTCACAAGATCTTTGTCTTTCATTAGCTATCCACCATATATTTTTCTGAAATTTTTATGATGTGATATATAGTAGTTGAGTTGGTGTCTGTATTTCTCTGGCTACTCCCGTGCGATTTCTGACTGTAGCTATGATGGTAGCAGTAATGTAAAACTGATTTATAGTAAAATATGCAATTTTTTCGAACAAAACATAGATTTATTGTGTAACATGTTATAGGACTGTCATCTGAGGGAGTTTTTTTAGGTTATTTAGGTTGGTTTAGGTTGGTTCTAGGTTAGTTAGGTTAGCTACTTGCATGCTACCGTTGCTGTGAAAAGTCTGTCTGTCTTTTGTATTTGGTGTGAACTAACATAAATATATGTGGTGTTTTCGCTGTAAAACACTTCAACAATCGGAAATATTGTCTGTATTCACAAGATATTTGTCTTTCATATGCTATCCACCATATATTTGTCTGAAATGATTTATGATGTAATTAGGTAGTTGGTGTCTGTATTTACTCTGGCTACTCCCGTGCGATTTCTGACTGTAGCTATGATGGTGGCTATGATGGTAGCAGTAATGTAAAACTGATTTATAGCTAAAATATGCACATTTTTTCGAACAAAACATAGATTTTATTGTGTAACATGTTATAGGACTGTCATCTGAGGGAGTTTTTTCTAGGTTATTTAGGTTGGTTTTTGGTTAGTTAGGTTGATTTGTGCATGCTACTTGCATGCTACCGTTGTGTGAAAAATGTCTGTCTGTCTTTTGTATTTGGTGGTGAGCTAACATAAATATATGTGGTGTTTTCGCTGTAAAACATTTAAAAAATGGAAATATTGGCTGTATTCACAAGATCTTTGTCTTTCATTTGCTATCCACCATATATTTTTCTGAAATGTTTATGATGTGTAATTAGGTAGTTGACGTTGTGTCTGTATTTTCTCTGGCTACTCCCGTGAGATTTCTGACTGTAGCTATGATGGTAGCAGTAATGTAAAACTGATTTATAGCTAAAATATGCACATTTTTTGAACAAAACATAGATTTATTGTGTAACATGTTATAGGACTGTCATCTGAGGTAGTTTTTTCTAGGTTATTTAGGTGTTCTTAGGTTAGTTAGGTTGGTTGTGCATGCTACCTGCATCCTACTTGTGCTGTGAAAAATGTCTGTCCTCTTTTTATTTGGTGGGTGAACTAACATAAATATATGTGGTGTTTTCTCTGTAAAACATTTTAAAAATCGGACTTGTTGGCTGGATTCACAAGATGTTTATCTTTCAAATGCTGTATTGGACTTGTTAATGTGTGAAAGTTAAATATTTTACAAAAATAGATTTTGAATTTCGCGCCCTGCACTTGAGCTGGATGTTGTCATAGGTGTACCGGCGTCGGGCTTGCAGCCATAACAGGTTTAACAAGGCAACTCAGTTAAGAACAAATTCTTATTTACAATGACGGCCTACCAAAAGGCTTCCTGCAGGGATATGGGCTGGGATGAAAAATAAATAAATAAATATAGGACAAAACACACATCATGATGAGAGACACCACAATACTACATAAAGAGAGACCTAAGACAAGATAGCATGGCAGCAACACATGCCAACACCATAGTACCCTCAAAGCTCAGGATCCTGGGACTAAACACCTCCCTCTGCAACTGGATCCTGGACTTCCTGACGGGCCGCCCCAGGTGGTGAGGGTAGGTAGCAACACATCTGCCACGCTGATCCTCAACACTGGAGCCCCCCAGGGGTGCGTACTCAGTCCCCTCCTGTACTCCCTGTTCACCCACGACTGCATGGCCAGGCACGACTCCAACACCATCATGAAGTTTGCCGATGACACAACAGTGGTAGGTCTGATCACCAACAACGACAAGACAGCCTATAGGGAGGAGGTCAGAGACCTGACCAGGTGGTGCCAGAATAACAACCTATCCCTCAACATAACCAAGACTAAGGAGATGATCGTGGACTACAGGAAAAGGAGGACCGAGTACGCCTCCCATTCTCATCGACGGGGCTRTAGTGGAGCAGGTTGAGAGCTTCAAGTTCCTTGGTTTCCACATCACCAACAAACTAGAATGGTAAAACACACCAAGACAATCGTGAAGAGGGCACGACAAGGCCTATTCCCCCTCAGGAAACTAAAAAGATTTGGCATGGGTCCTGAGATCGTCAAAATGTTCTACAGCTGCAACATTGAGAGCATCCTGACTGGTTGCATCACTGCCTGGTACGGCAATTGCTCATTCTCTGACCGCAAGGCACTACAGAGGGCAGTGCGTACGGCCCAGTACATCACTGGGGCTAAGCTGCCTGGCATCCAGGACCTCTACACCAGGCGGTGTCAAAGGCCCTAAAAATTGTCAAAGACCCCAGCCACCCCAGTCATAGACTGTTCTCTCTACTATTGCATGGCAAGCGGTACCGGAGTGCCAAGTCTAGGACAAAAAGGCTTCTCAACAGTTTTTACCCCCAAGCCATAAGACTCCTGAACAGGTAATCAAATGGCTACGCGGACTATTTGCATTGTGTGCCCCCCCCCAACCCCTCTTTTACACTGCTGCTACTCTCTGTTTATCTTATATGCACAGTCACTTTAACTATACATTCATATACATACAGTATGTACATACTACCTCAATTGTGCCGACCAACCAGTGCCCCCGCACATTGGCTAACCGGGCTATCTGCATTGTGTCCCGCCACCCACCACCCGCCAACCCCTCTTTACGCCACTGCTAATCTCTGTTCATCATATATGCATCGTCACTTTAAGCTTTCATAGTGTCCGTCGAGTACTTACTCTGATAATTAGAATTTAACACATGTAAGCGTGGTGTTGAAATATCATTAAAAATAATTACGTCTGATTCAGATGAATGTACCACTGTAACAATGGATGTGGGAATGGCCTTTTACATTGTAGAACCAGTTTATTGGTTGCAATTGCCAATTGCGTAATTGTATGGTCCAGGAGACCAGTTTGTTTGAGCTGTTGGATAGATTTGATTTGGTGTTTCAAGGGGAGGCTGTATATTCTTAGCCTCTGTATCAGGTTTAACCTGTCCTATTTCTTTTATGCTATTGCCCATGTATATTTGGTACATCTACTTATCTATTTTGTATGATATGGCACTTTCAACATTGGATCACCAAGACCTGTAAATAAATCTAAACTCTGAGCACGTCAACCGACCTTGTCTTCTATATTACAATTAGAGTAGACAAAATAATGAAAAGGGCTGTCTGGTTGCCTCAATAAAAATACAAAGATTTGTAGTTGAACTAGTCGTTGCATGTATAGATTTATTTTACTTGACTTGAAAAGGTGTGACTCGACTTGACTTGCTCTTAGAATGCACAGCTTGGACTTAAGTCTAATGCTAATGCTAACACTAGCGGGAGTACGCAAGCTAGCTAGCTAGCTAGCAAGTTTAACACAAATGGTACACATTTACAGACACTATTTAGCTCCAAACAACAAGACATCAAGATTTTGGTACTTACATTTAGCTGCTTGCACAGTAACATCAGAAAGAAAAGCAATTTCTCCTAAGGAGATAAAATAAGCAGGAGAGAAAAACATGTTGATCATCAGAATGGAAACTACATACTGCCTGARGCCCTGCCTGGTCGGGTATTACCCTAAGTCCCGGGAAAGAAGGCTGCTGATTGGCTAATACAATTATGGTGATTGGCGTGACCTTATTCCAATAGGAAAACCAAAAGAAAGTTGTTCTTGGAAAGGAGATGAGCTGGCTGTTTTTACAGTTGTCAATGGAGTTAGCTTCCAAGAACACCAGGGAGTTTTCGGKGAAAGTAAAAGAGGCTCAATCAGTAAATGCAGTTCAAGCGCAGGACAGTTCAAGCGCAGCAATCAAAATGGAGAGGTAGAGTTTCCAAAAAATGACACAAGGTAAGAGAATGGTGGTCAGCAACCATGCTACAGGTATGGAGGAAAACATTCTGCTCGTGAATGCAGATTCACTGAAATGCCATGTCTGTTCTAAAGTTGGACACATAGCCCGTACATGTAGGAACCGCAGAGCAGGACAGACACAGTATGTTGATACTGCTGAGAGCAATGACAAGAGTAAGGAAGATGATTCAGAGTTATGTGTGCATACAGTTCAGGTGAGAAAATCCCTTTGCTAGGTTATGTTAAAGTGCCAGTGCAGGTTAAAGTGCCAGTGCAGTATGAAAAACAAAAAGTGACTTTGCCATTGGTAGTTGTTAAAGAAAATTATAAAGTAAAACGCAGCACACTGCTGCTCATGCTCCCAGGTGATTGTATTATGACAACGTTTTGAAATGTTATAATAAAATCACCTGGGAGCATGAGCAGGAATGTGTGGTCGTTTTACTTTTAATTTTTAATTAATTCACCTACAGTTGAAGTCGGAACTTTACATAGACTTAGGTTGGAGTCATTAAAACTCGTTTTTCAACCACTCCACAAATTTCTTGTTAACAAACAATAGTTTTGGCAAGTCGGTTAGGACATCTACTTTGTGCATGACACAATACATTTTTCCAACAATTGTTTACAGACAGATTATTTCACTTATAACTCACTGTATCACAATTCCAATGGGTCAGAAGTTTACATACACTAAGTTGGCTGTTCCTTTAAACAGCTTGGAAAATTCCAGAAAACGATGTCATGGCTTTAGAAGCTTCTGATAGGCTAATTGACATCGTTTGAGTCAATCGGGGGTGTACCTGTGGATGTAATTCAAGGCCTACCTTCAAACTCAGTACCTCTTTAATTGACATCATGGCAAAATGAAAATAAATCAGCCAAGACCTCAGAAAAAAATTGTAGACCTCCACAAGTCTGGTTCATCCTTGGGAGCAATTTCCAAACGCCTGAAGGTACCACGTTCATCTGTACAAACAATAGTATGCAAGTATAAACACCATGGAACCATGCAGCCATCATCATCGCTCAGGATGGAGACGGGTTCTGTCTCCTAGAGATGAACGTACTTTGGTGCGAAAAGTGCAAATCAATCCTAGAACAACAGCAAAGGAGCTTGTGAAGATGCTGGAGGAAACAGGTACAAAAGTATCTATATCCACAGTAAACGAGTCCTATATCGACATAAACTGAAAGGCCGCTCAGCAAGGAAGAAGCCACTGCTCCAAAACCGGCATAAAAAAGCCAGACTACGGTTTTCAACTGCACATGGGGACAAAGATCATACTTTTTGGAGAAATGTCCTCTGGTCTGATGAAACAAAAATAGAGATGTTTGGCCAAAATGACCATCGTTATGTTTGGAGGAAAAAGGGGGTTGCAAGCCGAAGAACTGTTGCAAGCTGTTGCAAGCCGAAGAACACCATCCCAAACGTGAAGCACGGGGGTGGCAGCATCATGTTGTGGGGATGCTTTGCTGCATGAGCTTGGTCGCAAATGGGTCTTCCAAATTGACAATGACCCCAAGCATACTTCCAAAGTTGTGGCAAAAAGGCTTAAGGACAAAAAAGTCAAGGTATTGGAGTGGCCATCACAAAGCCTTTACCTCAATCCCATAGAACATTTGTGGGCAGAACTGAAAAAGCATGTGCGAGCAAGGAGGCCTACAACCTGACTCCTTTACACCAGCTCTATCAGGAAGAATGGGCCAAAATTGACCCAACTTATTGTGGGAAGCTTGTGGAAGGCTACCCGAAACGTTTGACCCAAGTCAAACAAATTAAAGGCAATGCTACCAAATACTAATTGACTGTATGCAAACTTCTGACCCACTGGGAATGAAATAAATAAAAGCTGAAATAAATAATTCTCTCCACTATTATTCTGACAATTCACATTCTTAAAATAAAGTGGTGATCCTAGCTGACCTAAGACAGGGAATTTTTAAATGTATTTGGTTAAGGTGTATGTACACTTCCGACTTCAACTGTACAACTCCAGCACCTACAAAAAGTATCCAGATGTGTGTATGTTCTTCAGCTTTTGTAGTTGTTAAAGGAGACAGACTTGCACTGATGGGCGGTAACTGGCTAGAGAAACTACAGTTGAACTGACAGAACATCTTTTCAGTGGAAAAGGGCTATGACTGAACCCGGCAGTCAAAGCCGTACTACAGTGCCACCAGGTGGTGTTTTCAGAAGGGCCACATTTCAGCAAAGATTTTAAAGCAAAGATCAGGATGCCTTGATGCTCATCCCATTATCCAGAAGGCAAGACTAGTGCCATACGCATTGAAGGAAGTGGTGGACAAAGAGTTGGATTGGCTCGAGAAGACAAAGATCATCACCAAAGTCGAAAGGAATGACTGGGCCGCGCCAATAGTCATTGTTCCAAAGAGTGACAAATCCATTCGGATATGTGGCGGTTTTAAGGTCACCATCAACCAGAGCCTGGAAGAGGAGATTTATCCCTTACCAAACACTGAGAACTTATTATTATAACTTATTATTCACACAGCTGGAGGGACATCATTCAGAAAATTTGATCTCTAGCAAGCGTACCAGCAGCTCCAGTTGGAAACAGATTCTGAGAGATATCTGACAATCAACACTCACCATGGGCTGTACTGTACAGGTATCATCGCCTCAGCTATGGTGTCTCAAGTGCTCCTTCAATCATTCAGTCGGTTATGGACCAGCTCCTTCAAGGAATCGAACATGTCACCTGTATCACGGCTGGTTCTAAGGAGGAACATCTGAAGAAGCTGGATGAAGTGCTCAAACATCTGGAGAAGTACAGAGTACGAGTGAAACTCTCAAAGTGCAAGTTTTTACAAAGCAGCGTGGAATACATGGGTCATCAGATTGACAAGGAAGGACTGCATCCCACAGACAAAATGGCTCTTGTCAAATCACCCAAGCCAACCAACGTAACAGAACTGAAGTCGTTACTAGGCCTGCTAAACTATTATGGCAGATTCCTATCAAACCTGTCGACTTTGCTCCAGCAGTTGCACAATCTGTTGAGAATAGAAGAACCATGGAGTTGGACTGTCGCATGCGACGCAGCATTTGAGAAAAACAAACAGCTGCTTCTACAGAGTAATGTCCTGGTGCACTATGACATCCAATGACCCCTGAAGCTTACCTGTGATGCATCACCATATGATGTGGGCACCGTGATCTCCCACATCATGGATAATGGAGAAGAAAAACCCATTGTGCTTGAATCGTAGACAATAAATTGCGTCCAGATTGAAAAAAGGCCCTGTCAATCATCTTTGGAGTCAAGGACAAAAGTTAGCGTTAATCACAGATCACAAGCCTTCGCTGCCTATCTTGTGAACCAAGTCTGCGGTTCCAACCTAAGCAGCATTAAGAATGCAAAAATGGCCACTCATACCCATGACGTACAGCTATGACATCAAATACCGAAAGTCAGCTGATCACAGTAACGCAGACGCGTTGTCATAACTACCAAGAGAAGAGAAAGACATGCCAGCTGAGGGAAGCATATTCTACTTCTCACAAGTGGATGAGCTGCCAGTGTGTGCAAAAGACATTGAGAAAAGTACAAGAAAAGATCTGCTACTCAGTGTGGAAATAACCCTGTAAATGGGTGGCCAAGCTACGTGACGGATAAAGCACTGAAACTATACTTCATGCGAAGACACAAGTTGTCTGAAGATCAAGGCTGTGTACTCTGCGAGGGATCATACCTCTAGCACACAGACAGAGACTGTTGGAGGACTTTCACCACGAACATCCTGGCATCCGTCGGATGAAGGCCTTATCCAGTAGCTACAATACATGAACAAAAGTATGTGGACACCTGCTATGTGGACACCTGTTGCTCATTCCAAATATGGAGTTGGTCCACCCTTATTGCTATAACAGCCTCCACTCTTCTGGGAAGGCTTTCTACTAGATGTTGGATCATCGCTGCAGGGACTTGCTTCCATTCAGCCACAAGAGCATCAGTGAGGTCGGCAATGATGTTGGGCGATTAGGCCTGACTCGCAGTCAGCATTCCAATTCATCCCAAAGGTGTTGGACGGGGTTGAGGTCAGGGCTCCACACCGATCTCACACACCGATCTCAACAAGCCATTTCTGTATGGACCTAGCTTTGTGCACGGGAGCATTCACATGCTGAAACAGGAAAAGGCCTTCCCCAAACTGTTGGCACAAAGTTGGAAGCACAGAATCTTCTAGAATGTCATTGTATGCTGTAGCGTTAAGATTTCCAGTTGACATTTATTGATTTCTGTTCAAATGAATTGGGCTCAGCTTACAATCGTTGTAATGCTTAATACATATATGTGAGAAGTTACAGGGTAAAATTTTAAGGAGAAGGAGTGTAATAGATTGGTCTATTAACATGGTAATCTGCCTAGATACGATTATCACTTACCTGATTGGTTAATCCTGTGACCTCTTAACTTTGATATGTTGATAGAACGTGCTGCCTCGAACATGCCCCTGTGCTGTACTACCATGCTTTGGATTATTAAAATTAGCAAACGGAGCTCCTCTCTCCTGTCCAGTTATTATTAGTTATTCTATAGGTGATAAAACCTAAACTACTACAGATAGTAAATAATATCAATAAATTAATACTCTACTGTATTATAAAGGACTGTTTGAGCATAATTGTTCATGCAATTAGTGATCAGTGAGCTGCAATCGTACAAGTTAATGATCAGATAAATTAAGGTTTATTTGTGTGCAGCTTTTCACAAATGCTTTGAGCAAGCATAGCTAGTGGCAAGGAAAGGCAAGAAKAAACATTTGCCTCATTCCCATTATAGAGCCAAACCCAGCCAAACTCTACTGGGTTTGGCGGGGTTATGTATCCATCCTACTGAGGTTGCTGGAACCATGCTGGAAAGAACAATGTGAAAAGAAAATATCCGAGCCAGCACAGTATGTTTCGGGTCAGCCCTAAAGTGTGAATCAGGCAACAGAAAGGCCAGACTGAGGAGCCCATCCTTCTTTGGCTGCAGCCTGGTCTCATAGACTAGACGTAACATAGTATAAATAAATCCGGGACACTCAAATTGGTATGATATGTTTGGTATGATTACATGAGACAGATGGTTACTTAAGGTAAAAATAAGAATAATGCGAACATCTAGCAACCCAAAGGTTGTGAGTTCAGATCTCATCACCGACATGCCMCTAAGACATGACACCAAATGTCTCTTCACAATCCCCAAGTCCAAAACAGACAGTGGGAGGCATACAGCACTACAGTACATAGAGCCATGTCTACATGTAACTCTGTTCCACCTCAGGTAATTGATGCAAGCAGTAGAATCAGACTTAAAAAACAGATAAAAATACCCCTTATGGAACAGCGGGGATTGTGGAGAGATGCACACACATRCACATGATAAGACACGCACTCTACACACACGTGCACATGGATTTTGTATTGTAGATATGTGAACGTAGAGTAGTGGCCTGAGGGAACACACTAAATGTGTTGTGAAAAGTGTTATGAAATGTAATGTCATGTAATATTTTAAATTGTATATAACTGCCTTAATAATGTTGCTGGACCCCAGGATCGTTTATAAATACAAATACAAACTTTAGCATTTTAGCTAATTATTAACTTTTCAACTACTTACTACTTTTTCACCACTTCCCCTGACCCTAACCCTTTTACGCTAACCCTTCCTCTAACCCTAACCTTAACTCTTTAACCTAACTCCTAAACTTAACCCTAACCCCTAGCGTAGCTAACGTTAGCTAGCTACCCACCTAGCTAGAATACGTAACTTCGTAMTATATTGTACGTTTTCAAATTCTTAACATATTGTACATTGTGAAAATTCATAACATATCATACGAATTGTAATTGGGTGATGGACATCCGCAAATTAATACATATTATACGAAATGGAGCGTCTCGGATTTACATAGAGAATAATCTGAAATGCTCTGAGACCAGGTTGTTGACTAAAATACTTTGTGCACTGCCTTCACCAATTAGCGTCCAAAAGTTTTCATCAACCTATTTCTACAGTCATGAAAAGTAAATGTGACTCCAACTCAATTGGCAGTACACTGATCATGTCTTCTTTGTTGAGTTTCATCACATTTCTTTCTATTTCCATTCCCTTTCTCTATGCCATCAGGTTCATGGGAACTAAATAATCCTTTCCTCACATTTGTTTAAAACCGGGACAAGATGTTCTTGTTTATCTACAATGCTTTCCCGCTGGCATGGATGGGGTTCTTGTAAATTTTTTATTTGTCAGTAAAGTGGGTTTTCTAATTAACCTCATTGCGTATGCGGATTGAGGCTATCGGCAGCAGGAAACTAAACTGGTCTCTGATGTGTTGTCTATTTTATTAAGAACAAGTTCTACAGCCCAAAACATAGCCTGTGAAGTTAACTACAGTAGTCTCCCAGTAAGCCTTTGCCAGAAATATACACAATGCATTGACAATATCCACAAGTTTCCCTTTGAAAATGTCCAAACATTTACTGTCATTTGTTTCACTCCCTTGCACTATAAAAACATACCATGTTACACATTTTAATGCTACATTACGGATGAAACGGCAGCAAACAATATGAACGTCATTGGCCCACTAACACAATTTTATTCCACTGTCTTTGTGTCCTCTCTCTAGTCTAACAGCCAAAATAACACATTTGATGACAGCTGCACCTTTGGCATATCAATGCAGGCCCTGTAGCGGAAGACCTTGGGGGGAGACGGTTCCATCTATTATTTTGTTATCTCGTGTTGGGGAATTGAATTGGGTGAGAGTATCTATACAGTAATCATCCTGTCAGATTCTATTAATTTTGTGTTTCAGTAAGCGTGATGCAAACAACTTCCTTGGTAGACTGGCTGTGAAGATTTGTCCCATAACTGTTGAAGCGCACATTGTTTAACATTCTATCAGTTTGTCAAGATGCTAAGGAGAGAATATTTCCTCCAGCGTGTCCTTGAACATAGCTTTGTTGTCAGGCACGCTGGTAAGGAAGAAATTGAAAATATGATGGAAAGGAACATGTTAGCCTTTGTCAATATGGAATGGGAAATTTGTGGGCATGTATTGCCTTCCAGTTTAGCAGAAGGGCTTTTCCATGTAAAAGGACTCATGAGCACTGTAGCACAAGAACTCAGGAAGCCCGAGTGTATGACTCATGTTTCCTCTCTGCAAAACAGTTTGTTAACCACATTACACATTGCAAAGAAATGTAAATGTTCAAGTTCAAAGCTGGGTGGTTGTTACAGTGACAAAACACTGATCAATAACATCCCCCAAGTGTTGTTGGGTATTAATGGTTTATTATTTTGATGTATCCACTTTCTAAAAATCTGTACCAGAAAATGATGGAAAAGGTATCTGTATTTCATTATTTCCAAGGTAACCTTGAGTTAAACTTCTTATGGCTGGGGGCAGTATTGAGTAATTTGGATGAATAAGGTGCCTCGAGTAAACTGCCTTCTACTCATGCCCAGGTGCTAATATATGGATATTATTAGTAGATTTGGATAGAAAACACTCTGAAGTTTCAAAAATTGTTTGAATGAAGTCTGTGAGTATAACAGAACTCATATGGTAGGCAAAAACCTGAGAAAAAATCCAACCAGGAAGTGGGAAATCTGAGGTTTGTAGGTTTTCAACTCATTGCCTATCGAAGATACAGTGGGATATTGGTCATATTGCACTTCCTAAGGCTTCCACTAGATGTCAACAGTCTTTAGAACCTTGTTTGATGCTTCTACTGTGAAGGAGGGAGGAATGAGGGCTCTTTGAGTCAGAGCTCTGGCAGAGTGCCATTAGCTGACCAGGCGCGTTCACGTGAGAGAAGTTAGCTTGCGTTCCATTGCATTTCTGAAGACAAAGGAATTCTCCGGTTAGAACATTATTGAAGATTTATGTTAAAAACATCCTAAAGATTGATTCTAAATGTCGTTTGACATGTTTCTACGAACTGTAATATGAATTTTCATCTGAACTTTCGCATGGACTTGCCTGCGTGTCGTGAGTTTGGATTGTGTRCTGAACGCGTGAACAAAAAGGAGGTATACATTGGCACATTTTATACATTTTTCTACGGCTGGCCATGCTTTCCACCTGGCTACCCCTACCCCGGTCAACAGCCCTGCACCGCCCACAGCAACTCGCCCAAGCCTCCCCCATTTCTCCTTCACCCAAATCCAGATAGCTGATGTTCTGAAAGAGCTGCAAAATCTGGACCGCTACAAATCAGCCGGGCTAGACAACCTGAACCCTAGCTTTCAAAAATGATCCACCGAAATTGTTGCAACCCCTATTACTAGCCTGTTCAACTTCTCTTTGAGATCCCCAAAGACTGGAAAGCTGCCGCAGTCATCCCCCTCTTCAAAGGGGGAGACACTCTAGACCCAAACTGCTACAGACCTATATCTATCCTACCCTGCCTTTCTAAGGTCTTCGAAAGCTGGTCAAGGTCCTAAACGATATCATAACCGCCATCGATAAGAGACAATACTGTGCAGCTGTATTCATCGACCTGGCCAAGGCTTTCGACTCTGTCTCTCTCCACATTCTTATCGGCAGACTCAACAGCCTTGGTTTCTCAAATTACTTCCTCGCCTGGTTCACCAACTACTTCTCTGACAGAGTTCAGTGTGTCAAATCGGAGGGCCTGTTGTCCGGACCTCTGGCAGTCTTTATGGGGGTGCCACAGGGTTCAATTCTCGGGCCGACTCTTTTGTCTGTATACATTAATGATGTGGCTCTTGCTGCTGATGATTCTCTGATCCACCCCTACACAGACGACACCATTCTGTATACTTCTGGCCCTTTGTTGGACACTAACTTCCAGACGAGCTTCAATGCAATACAACTCTCCTTCCATGGCCTCCAACTGCTCTTAAATGCAAGTAAAACTAAATGCATGTTCTTCAACCGATCGCTGCCCACACCTGCCCACCCGTCCAGCATCACTACTCTGGACGGTTCTGACTTACAATATGTGGACAACTACAAATACCTAGGTGTCTGGTTAGACTGTAAAATCTCCTTCAGACTCACAWTAAGCATCTCCAATCCAAAATTAAATCTAGAATTGGCTTCCGATTTTGCAACAAAGCATCCTTCACTCATGCTGCCAAAAATACCCTCGTAAAACTGACTATCCTACCGATCCTTGACTTTGGCGATGTCATTTACAAAATAGCCTCCAAAACTCTTCTCAGCTAATTAGATGCAGTCTATTACAGTGCCATCCATTTTGTCACCAAAGCCCCATATACTACCCACCAGTACAACCTGTATGCTCTCGTTGGCTGGACCTCGCTTCATATTCGCCAAACCCACTGGCTCCAGGTCATCTATAAGTCTTTGTTAGGTAAAGCCCCGCCTTATCTCAGCTCACTGGTCACCATAGCAGCACCAACCCATAGCACGTGCTCCAGCAGGTATATTTCACTTGTCATCCCCAAAGCCAATTCCTCCTTCGGCGGCCTTTCCTTCCAGTTCTCTGCTGCTAATGACTGTAACGAACTGCAAAAATCACTGAAGCTGAAGACTCATATCTCCCTCACAAACTTAAGTATCAGCTGTCAGAGCAGCTTACCGATCATTGCACCTGTACATAGCCCATCTGTAAATAGCCCATCCAACTACCTCATCCCCATGCTGTTATTTATTTAATTTATTTTGCTCCTTTTTACCCCAGTATCTCTACTTGCACACTCATCTTCTGCACATCTATCACTCCAGAGTTTAATTGCTATATTGTAATTATTTTGCCACTATGGCCTATTTATTGCCTTACCTCCCTTATTCTACTTCATTTGCACACACTGTACATATACTTTTTTCTATTGTATTATTGACTTTATGTTTGTTTATTCCATGTGTAACTGTGTTGTTGTTTGTTTCACACTGCTTTGCTTGATCTTGGCCGGGTCGCAGTTGTAAATGAGAACTTGTTCTCAACCAGCCTACCTGGTTAAATAAATAAATAAATAAAGTAATCTGTCCACAATCCACATGCACAAGGTTCGACATTGGACTCATCATAGACAGGACACACGCATATCATGAATATGGACCTGATACATTTCTCCTAGATCCGAGATTTTTGAAAAATTGTATGTTGACGGAACGTCTGCCACATTCTTCCCATGAAAGGTAACAGGCTTGCTTCATCCATTTGAATATAAACCAATACTTTGCTTTTGTCTTTCTTTCCCCCTGAAGCTTAGTAGTAGGCAGACTAGGCACATCATTCACAGACTGAGTTTACTTGGTGTTCCGCATACATCCCAGATAGGTACAGGAAAACCTAGCTAGGCATGAGAGGGAATGTGAGTGGCACCTGCCACAAATGTGGGTCAAAGCATGAGAGGGAGATGCCTTGTGAGTGACATCTGAGACCCAAGCACAACATCGCATGAGGCATGGCAAATGAAGACTGACACAGCAAAGTCAATATTCACTGTTTTTGCGCCTGCTCTGTGCTCGTTGGTCTCTGTCTGTTGCTTTTGCTGATTTTACAGGTTCAAATGATTGGTCGAACAGATGAATGCCAACAGTGAGCATGAATGAACAAGTCATCACCAATAACTGCTTTGTATACGAGCGGTAAATTGGTTCAAGTGTGCCTCTAAATATTTGCCTATCAATCTAACAAATTGCGAGACTATTGCATTTGTACTGGTACCCCCCTTATATAGCCCCACTAATGTTATTTACTGCTGCTCTTTAATTATTTGTTTTTCTTATCTTTAAAAAAAAAAACTTGTAAGTAAGCATTTCACTGTAAGGTCTACAATTTGATTTGATTTCTCATCTCATCCAACTTCTACAGTGCCTTCGGAAAGTATTCATACCTCTTGACTTGTTCTTACGTTACAGCCTTATTATAAAATGTATTAAATATTTTCCTCAGCAATTTACACACAATATACCATAATGACAAAGTCATTAAAGGTCCCCAAGAACACAGTGGCCTCCATCATTCTTAAATGGAAGAAGACCCTTCCTAGTGCTGGCCGCCCGGCAAAACTGAGCAATCGGAGGAGAAGGGCCTTGGTCAGGGAGGTGACCAAGAACCAGATAGTCACTCTGACAGAACTCCAGAGTTCCTCTGTGGAGATGGGAGAACCTTTCAGAAGGACAACCATCTCTGCTGCACTCCACCAATCAGGCCTTTATGGTAGAGTGGCCAGATGGAAGCCATTCCTCAGTAAAAGGCACATGACAGCCCGTTTGGAATTTGCCAATGATGAAACCAAGATTGAACTCTTTGTCCTGAATGCCAAGCGTCACGTCTGGAGGCAACCTGGCGTGGTGGTGGCGGCATCATGCTGTGTCAATGTTTTTCAGCGGCAAGCACTGGGAGACTAGTCAGGATAGAGGCAAAGATGAACAGAGCAAAGTACAGAGAGATCTTTGATGAAAACCTGCTCCAGAGCGCTAAGGACCTCAGACTGGGGTGAAGGTTCACCTTCCAACAGGACAACGACCCTAAGTACACGGCCAAGACAACGCAGGAGTGGCTTCGGGACAAGTCTCTGAATGTCCTTGAGTGGCCCAGCCAGAGCCCGGACTTGAACCCGATCGAACATCTCTGGAGAGACCTGAAAATAGCTATGCAGCAACACTCCCCATCCAACCTAAGAGGATCTTGAGAGGATCTGCATAGGGAAACGGGAGAATCTCCCCAAATACAGGTGTGTCAAGCTTGTAGCATCCTACCCAAGAAGCCTCGAGGCTGTAATCGCTGCCAAAAGTCCTTCAACAAAGTACTGAGTAAAGGGTCTGAATACTTATGTGAATGTGATATTTCCYCCCCCCAAAAAAATTATACATTTACAAAAATGTCCAAAAACCTAGGGTATTGTGTGTAGATTGATGAGGGGAAAAAAACTATTTCATACATTTTAGAATAAGGCTGTAACATAATAAAATGTGGAAAAAATCAAGGGGTCTGAATACTTTCCGAATGCACTGTATATATTTTGGAGCATTTTAGCATTCCTAAACTAACTCCTTTASGGACATAATCAGTAAACAGTTTCATGAATCTTGAGCTCTGATTTCCATGCCGTTATAGTATCTGAAATCAGTGGAGGCTGCTGAGAGGAGGACGGCTCATAATAATAGCTGCAATGGAGCAAATGGAATAGCATCAAACACATGATGTATTTTACTTACCATTCCACCTATTCCGCTCCAGCCATTACCACAAGCCCCAATTAAGGTGCCACCAACATGAATCTGAATGTTTCCAAAGCCAAATGCAATTACCCCCCCCTCCCCCCCTCGTTGCCCTCAGAACAGCTTCAATTAGTCCGGGTATGGACTCTACAAGGTGTCGAAAGCGTTCCACAGGGGTGCTGGCCCCTGTTGACTCCAATGCATTGCACTGATGTGTCAAGTTGACTGGATGTCCTTTGGGTGGTGGACCATTCTTGATACACATGGGAAACTGTTGAGCGTGAAAAAACCAACAGCATTGCAGTTCTTGACACAAAACGGTGCAGCTGGCACCCCRTTCAAAGGCGCTTAAATCTTTTCTCTTGCCCATTCATCCTCTGAATGGCACACCTATACAATCTATATCTGAATGGTCTCAAGTCCTAAAAATCCTTATTTAACCTGTCTCCTCCCCTGCATCTAAACTGAATGAAGTGGTTTTAAAAAGTGACATCAATAAGGGATCATAGCTTTCACCTGGATTCACCTGATCAGTCTATGTTATGGAAGGAGAAGGCATTCTTAATGTTTTGTACACTCAGTGTATTTGGTTGTGTTATCCAATCAGATCATGGTTTGAATACTCACTCTTGGGAGCGCCAATGTTATAGTTCTAATACATAGGGCTAGTTGCCCAAACAGAGGTTAAGGCTCGTCTTGGAAAAAAAATAGATTTTCCATTCAGCATTCTTTTTAGTCCAGAACTAGCCTTAGTCTGTGGCTGGGAACCTGGCCCAAAGTGTAGAGAGGTGTGCCCTAACTTGTTATGGGAATCCCCCGTCCTCAAACAATAATTTCTGATGACTTCTTGTCACTTACACCAGAAATATTGACAACATTTTACATTTTTAATAGGTTTTAATTTCCTTTTTTGTTTCATAAAAGAGGACAAATGTCTACAGCCTTTCACATAACAAAATGTTATAGACTCTAAGGCACTGCATCGCAGTGCTAGAGGCATCACTACAGGCCCTGGTTCGATCCCGGGCTGTATCACAATCGGACATGATCGGTAGTACCATAGGGCGGCGCACAATTGGCCCAGCATCGTCTGGGTTAGGGGAGGGTTTGGCTGGGGTAGGCCTTCATTGTAAATAAGAATTTGTTCTTAACTGACTTGCCTAGTTAAATAAAGGATAAATATTTTTTTTTTTWAATAGCAAAGAGACCCAAAATCAATATGCAATACATAACACATTCTCTTGTAACATTTTTTTGGGGTAGCTGTGGCTCTTGTACTGTTTATGGATTGTTACGGTAGAAAAATATATATACACTATCATTCAAAAGTTTTGGGTCACTTAGAAATGTTCTTGTTTTTGAAAGAAAAGCAGATTTTTCATCCATTAAAATATAAAATTGATCAGAAATACAGTGTAGACATTGTTAATGTTGTAAATGACTATTGTAGCTGGAAACAGCAGAATGTTTATGGAATATCTACATAGGGGTASAGAGGACCATTATCAGCAACCATCGTTCCTGTGTTCCAATGGCACATTGTGTTAGCTAATCCAAGTTTATCATTTTAAAAGGCTAATTGATCATTAGAAAACCCTTTTGCAATTATGTTAGCGCAGCTGAAAACTGTTAAAGAAGCAATAAAACTAGCCTTTAGACTAGTTGAGTATTTTATCTTCACTTATCTAGGCAAGTCAGTTAAGAACAAATTCTTATTTTCAAAGACAGCCTAGGAACAATGGGTTAACTGCCTTGTTCAGGGGAAGAACGACAGATATTTACCTTGTCAGCTCGGGGCTTTGATCTTGCAACCTTTCGGTTACTAGTCCAATGCTCTAACCACTAGGCAACCTGCCACCCTGTATCTGGATCATCAGCATTTGTGCATTTGATTACAGGCTCAAAATGTTGTTTCCAATAGTAATTTACAACATTAACAATGTCTACACTGTTTTTCTGATGAATTTTATGTTATCTTCATGGACAAAAAATGTGCTTTTCTTTAAAAACAAGGACATTTCTAAATGACCCCACACTTTTGAACGGTAGTGTATATATTAGGGAAAAGAGTGTTATTTGGATCCTGGTATTGACCACTCAGAATTAACAGTCAAGGCAATGAATTTCAAACCCAATGTCAAACTCAAGCTAAGGCCAAACTGGCATGTATGGGTGTGGAGACTGCAATTGCAAATCCAATTTAGGTTTAATTGATTACTGTGCTGGCTACTTAATTAGGTGGGCAAGCAGGCTAATAACTGACGTAGCTATATAGAGCACATTTCCTAGAGCCACTCTGAACATGTCCTAGTGGCCATGTTATGGCTGGCACTTATCTGTTGAGTTGTATCCTCCGTAATTTGGTTAAATTGATCATCGATTAATTCCACTCCCAATTTTGCAGTCTTTACTCAATGAACTCGGAGGAATTTTACATGTCTTCCCTCCATGACACATAATCTTCCTTCGGGTTTGTGAATGACAGCTCTGGAGAAAAAAAACTTGACCTTGTGATGCTTAAATCGACCAGGAATTTATGCACAACAGAGAGCTGCTGGACAATATCTTGATTTTACTGGATGCAATCCTTTTGTTGTTATCAGTAGAGACAGCCTTTTGGATGATAACCCCAGGTGAGGCTGCTACTAGATAAATAGACTCAAAATGGTACAAAATACATTTAATTCAGATTTACCGTGAACGCCAGGTAAGGTGCGCTGTAGATCATACTAAACCGATCTGCCAGCCTGCAATGGATGTCATGGTCGGATATCTCATGCAAATTGTATTTCTTCAGCAGTGTTGGGTTTGGATAGTGATGCAACTGAGCTGAAACACTTACCAAGACATTGGATTATAATTTTTTWAAGTCTTAAAGGGACAGTTCACTCTAAAAATCTGTACTTGTCCACCTCCTCAGACGTCGAAGGTAGTCTAATGTTGAAATGAGTCCACGTCCATGTGATCTGTTGTGTAGATCAGTCCTAAATTAATGAAAAAGAAAGCCACAGAATAAAATGGGGAATTTATAAAGAATCTATCATTCCCATTCATTGAGGCATAGCTGGATCTACACAAAAGATGGCATGTGATAAAGATTTATTTCCCTTGAGTTGTGAAAACATCTGACCCATTATAATTTATAAATGAGCTTAGATTAAATGTCTAMAAAAATCCCGACCTACCATCAGAACCCAAAATATAAGCTTGTTTTACTCCAATGTTTGTACACAAATAAAATGTTAAAAAATACTATACAGTATAGCATCAAAACATGGTTAAAACTATAATTTGATATCATGGATGGTCAATCTTTGCAACCATAGCTCTGTCTATGAACTTGAGTGAATACATTAATCCAGCCCCATCCCGCTTTTTGTTATTGTCTCTATTGCTGATTGCTGCTTTAAGATATAAGCCTACATTTCCATGTGCTTAGTGGTGCCATATTACAGTATAGGTCTGTCACGTCACGACTTTGCACTGCAACATTTTTGCACTTTTTTTAACATTAAATGACCTCCAAATTAAACTATAACCCTACAAACAGTATAATATAAATTTCTGCTTTCATGAAGTAGAAACTACTTCAAGTGTATAGGAAAGTGCAGGAATCATCAAATSAAAATAGTCATTCCATGTTATTTCCAGCCATGAAACTCACCATCTCAGATTGTTCTGAAATTGTTCCTGTAGTTAGAAACAGATAAGATTAGCATTCCTGAAACATTTTATTGAAATGTTATTCGATTTCGGAAAATTTAGGCTAATTGATTGCACCCCAATTGGACATTTTAGTTCGTAGGTTTCAGATAATATTCAATAAATATAGTACCCAACACCTGAACCATCACCCGATTCACACAGAATACATTACATAGTATGCAGAAGCAATACCACATCTTCATACCACTTGTCAAACAGAGAACTGATACTCTATACTGGTTGTTGGGGTGAGATTGGCATGGGTTGTGGGGGTCCGTAGGTGTCTCTTTTGGGGGGGGGTCTTAATTTCTTACTCATTGATAGGAAGAAGTTTGGTCCAAATCGGATGTTGGGTACTATATGTATTGAATATTATCTGAATCCCACAAATTAAAATGACAAATTTGGGTCCAATCAATTAGCTAAATTTCTCAGAGATCAAATCATATTTGAACAAAATAATGTTTCAGGAATGCTAATTGTATCTGTTACTAACTATATAACTGATTTCAGAACAATCTGAGATGGTGGGTGTCGAAATCCTCTTTCTGTGCGTTTTGATGTGGAACAACACCACATTCTCACATGCAGCAGGGATTTCAAGCTAAGGCAAACCATCATTAGCATGCAGTTTGCAAACACAGCAGCGTTGAACCTCTGTTTTCTGATGGTTAAAGTGCCAGGGTGGGCTGAGTGACATGGCTGACTCCAGGAGGCTGGAGTGCATTCATTAGAGACTGTTGAGTGATGTCAGAGAGACAGATGGTAATGTAAGACAATGCACTGGAGTGAGAGGTGGGGGGAAGGTGGCAGAAAGGAGATGCTGGAACATCAAAGCAGGATAGGAGAGTTTTGATGCAGCAGAGGCTAGCAGGACAAGACTCAAGCCATGACAGCTAGCCACTGTGTGCTTTTGTAGAGTTGTTGTTTGGTCTGGCCCCAGGGGGAAAGTCTTACAACAGGAAAAGCAGCCATCAAACTGTGAGAACGCACGATCATGACGTGCTACCGGGGCTATGTTCAGGGTGGTGAAACGTTTAGAACGTTGCAGATAGAGCTGATTCAATTCCCTATTCTACCTGACAGACAATCTGTTCAACACAATACATTTATTTCTGAACAGGCCCTCTTGAATAGGTACGTGTGTGTATACAGTACATAAAGTAACAGAATGGGTCACGACCTGGAATGGTTCAAACCCTCTGCACAAAAACACTTTATACCCAATAGGCTATGTCAATACCACTGACACAGACAGGCCAAGGTGGGCAGCAGAATCCCCAAAAGATCAGATAAATTCAGCAGCAATGAATGAAAAAGGGAAATATCTTACTAGTTCAGTTCTAGGCCTTGTTTCCCAGTTGTGATGTAACTTAAGCATTACAATGACTGTACCAGATGCATCGTTATTTACTATCTAACTTTTTAAGAGTGTTTCCCATATAAGCACACAGAGAGAACTTTCACTAAGTGTGTCGCATTAGACCAAATTTCGATACTGATACTGTAGGTTCAAAGGAAAAGCAGCGCTGCTCTCGGATCAGCTTTCTCCATTCAAATTTTACCTTAAAGATCCTGAACATTGAAAATCATGTTTTTCATCAAATTGGATGATATCTGGATGAAACCTGTTCAAAGTAAGGTGACCCAAGAATGAAAAATGACTGTAGCTGGTACATTGATAGTTTGATCATAAAGTTACTTGTCCTCCCCCTGTGTCAAACACTGTGATTCAGGAGGCAGGCATTACCAACGATTTACTTCCGGCTTTATGCAACATCACATAAAGCCAAAAATGTTATACACGAATGGTAGTGTCTTATCATCTTAATTAATTAAAATATTTACAGCCTTAAAACCGTCATCACATGTTCACCTACGCCTTGCTTTGGCTTTGTTTAGAAACCGTAAGCTAGCTACTAGTAGAACATACGATCAAAGATACTGGTAACCTTTCATCTGTGGTGTGACTGTTAGCTAGCAAGCTACTTACCAGCATGCCAAAGAATTAAGACATGAGACAGCAGTGTCTGCTTTACATTTCACTTGGACATGCTGCATAGAAATGTACGATTATGTCATGTGTGTGCAGTGCACATTGAGTGAAGTTGCTTTATCAATTGGGGAGAGCATTCGGTGGGTCTTGCCAGGAAGCTAATCATTGACACTGGCTCTTGCAAGCACTGCCTTTGCTGTCCTCGCTGTTTTCTGGTGTACAGTTTGACAGCTAGCATAAACAGTAGCCCAATATATCCATAAGAGAGAGGAGTTGCTTTTTTTCTTGTTCGGCTTCATGTTCCTTTCGGCTTCATACAGAAAGGAAACATCCCTTAATACCAAACATAAACCTAACATTTAAGCATAACAACTTAAATACAAAATATAAATACAGACGTTACATAACAGTAGTCAAACTAGAAGCATAACTATAGAACAGTAGCTATCTAACATAGTAGGCCTGTAACTTCAGCTCATAACTGTAAAAATAAAAACACAACCTTTAAATAAACATTTATTTCATTGTATTATATGTAATGTTGTTATGATACTTACAATACAATGCTTACAAAGGGCATAAATTAAGATCAAACAAATGTTATGATCTCTGTTTGATGGTTGATAGAGCTGTTTGTCTATGTCCATTATCATGGTAACCACATGCCCCTAGGCCAAATATGTTGTATAACTAACCCAAGATAGACCATAGCATGTCCTTTCCAATGAGAGCAAATTAATCACAGTGGGCAGAACAAGTGAGGTGGGCAGAGCCAAGCACAAGTAAGCGAGAGCATATTGGTGCATTCCAGCATGTATTTGCATATTTCCGTTAAGGAACGCCTACTCTGTGAAGTGGGCGTGTACAACAACTCAATTCGCAATTGCACAACTTCTGAATAACTTATGTTTTTCTACTATGGCAAATGGTAAAGTCATAAAAACTTTGTCCACTCTGTTTTCAACATATTCTAGTTTTGGAAACAGAAAAATGTATTGAGATAAAATGTTCAGAATGTCAGCCAAAATCCATCTCGCTCCATCTTCTCCTACTGCCTGCCACAGTTGCCATGTTCGGTAATGAATGGAAACACCAAACGGATGCTTCACATTTATACATCCGGTGAAATATCTGTCTCATTGTGCTGAGGCTGCTTGCTAGCAAGGAATCTCTTTACATTCTAGATCGTCCCAGACTATATTACATAGAACGCCCGCCTGTGGGGAAAACAACATGTGGTTACCTATGTTACCCCATTGGCTCACAGCAAAAACTTTAAATGCTATTTACTTGTTATCTACTTGTTTTAGTCAATTACAAAACTACATTTAGGAAAAGTACATGTCTAAAGCTTACTTTTCCACATTGCCTTCTCCAGAGCATTCTCACTACTTAAAATATATATATATCGTAGGGCTTCCTTCATGTCCCTTTTCATGACGGTGCTAGCTACCGACGGAACATTAAGCTAGCCAAGACTAACAACACAAACAAATGGACTATACAGCACCAAGTAGTGAGTGGAGTTACAAAACTGATTATACTAAACAAGTTAAATGGCTTACCTGTGATTTAAATGTTTTTCACATACATAGCTACGTGTAGCCTACTTCAAAACCAGGTCCCCACATTTCCCTCTCTCCCACAACAAATAGCCTGAAGCCACAGGACTCATCTTGCAGACTACATTTCCCTACATGGGAGCATTTTTTWAAATGTAACCTTTATTTAACTAGGCAAGTCAGTTAAGAACAAATTCTTATTTGCAATGACAGCCTAGGAACAGTGGGTTAACTGCCTTGTTCAGGGGAAGAACAACATATTTTTAACTTGTCAGCTCTGGGATTTGATCTWGCAACCCTTCAGTTACTGGCCCAATGCTCTAACCACTAGGCTGCCTGCCGCATTGTGATCCATAGGTCTGGATTTTTACCTGGCTACATATACATTGAACAACACAGAAGTTCTTCGGCATGTTTTGTTCTTTCTGTATTTAAAAATCTACGACGAAGTTGGCTCTTTAACAATGGATGTGAATGGGAAAGAATGTTTGTTTTCCCCAATTTGTGGGCATGGTCTAAGGGAATCCCTTATTATTACATGAATATCGACTCAGAGTATGGCAGTGATGTTCTATTTGCTAATGAAAACAATGGGTCACTGACCATAATGTAAGTGTCAGTTTAAAAAATCTGATACAGTAGCCAACATTTTTTGGGGGGGATCAGGGGGCTAACGTTAAATAATGCAACTATGGCTGCTTTGACTTGTGAATGGTATATTTTCTGTAACACACCTGATAGTCACTCTATGGTTTTTGTACTTCGATCTGTAAGCCCCCTACTTTGAGTCTTAGAACTGCCAGCATACAGCTGGCATGAAAGAATGTTGTCCACTAAAGGAGTTGTGGTGTACTGTATATAGTATTTGCATATTTGCCATTCCATTGTGTGGGTTGTTGTCTTACAGTTGAGGTAGCTTTTGTCATTGTGGCTAATCATGAGGATTCCATCTCCTTTTGTCTTTCCACTATCATCAAGCTGTAATGATAGGCATTTYAGAAAATTCAACATCTACTTTGCCTGCAAAGGTCTCCCGGCAACCACCAGAGCAGGAATGCTGTGATACAAAATCAGCTTTCCCAAGGCAAAGAATGAGAAATATGCTGTGAAGCCTGTGAAGACAGACCCAACATTGTCACACCCTGATCTGTTTCACCTGACTTTGTGCTTGTCTCCACCCCCCTCCAGTTGTCGCCCATTATCCCCTGTGTATTTATACCTGTGTTCTCTGTTTATCTGTTGCCAGTTTGTTTTGTTTTGTGAAACCTACCAGCGTTTGTTCCCCTGCGCCTGGTTCTTCTTGCTCCTGTTTTCTAGTCCTTCGGGGTTTTAACCGTYCTGCCTGCCCTGAGCCTGCCGTTTTACACCTTGCCCCACCTCACTGGATTATTGACCCCTGCCTGCCCTGACCCTGAGACTGCCTGCCGTTCTGGACCTTTTGCACCCGCTCTGGATTACTGACCTCTGCCTGCCTTTGACCTGTCGTTTGCCTGCCCCTGTACTAGAAATAAATGTTTCTTTCTTCAACACTGTCTGCATTTGGGTCATACCTGATACAACATATTGTAAGTCATAGTTTTTCATTTCAAATCAGCATCAATGGAGCATTTCAGACACACACAAATGCCAAATGCAAACATTGAACAGTTTTTCAAAAGAAGTGCACAATCAAATATTGCATAATTCAAATTGAGTACTTCAAAAACACCAGAAAACACATTGTAGAATGAGTAGATCACTACATCAACAAATTGATACCATAACTCTGAACAGTTAATAAAAGGAAATCAAATTAACGACCCATGTAACAAACATTTTCCTTCCTGCATCTTCTCTTCAACTAGGTCACCCTTGATCCAGCACCGTATGTGGGGAAGCTGTTTGAACTGTCCATCCCAGGACCGCTGTTTGCCCAGTGTGAGGAGGAAATAGCTGGATTTGTTTCCAGCTTCAATCTTGGGGGTGACTGAAGCCAAGTGGGTGACAGAAGCCTGCTTGATTGAAGCGGGGTACATTGGTCCCCCACATTTTGTTACTTTGTAGTCTTTTTCAAACATTCAGACAAGAGATGAGTGTTACAAATTGTACAAATCAATGGGTCCTGCACACTGTAGGGTGGCCGGGTGCCTATATTAGGCTCATGACTCAAATCTTTTATGTCATGATATCTCACCATAATTTCTCAGTTTAATTTCTCATGAGTGTTCATGTTGATACATTTTTGGCTATGCTGGTCTACTGTAAATGATCTAATAAATGTCTGATCAATACAAACAATACATAACATACACTATCTGGTGAAAAGTATGTGGATACGCCTTCAAATGTGTGGAATTGGCTATTTCAGCAACACCCATTGCTGACAGGTGTATAAAATCGAGCACACAGCAATGCAATCTCCATAACAAACATTGGCAGTAGAATGRACCGTACTGAAGAGTTCAGTGACTTTTAACGTGGGATTGTCATAGGATGTCACCTTTCCAACAAGTCAGTTCGTCAAATTTCTGCCCTGCTAGAGCTGCACCGATCAACTGTAAGAGCTGTTATTGTGAAGTGGAAAAGTTTAGGAGCAACAACGGCACAGCCGCGAAGTGGTAGGCCACACAAGATCACAGAACAGGACTGCCGAGTAATGAAAAATCATCTCCTCGGCTGCAACACTACTGAGTTCCAAACTGCCTCTGAAAGCAACGTCAGCACAATAACTGTTTGTCGGGAGCTTCATGAAATGGGTTTCCCTGGCCGAGCAGCTGCACACTAGCCGAAGATCACCATGCACAATTCCAAGCGTCGGCTGGAGTGGTGTAAAGCTTGCCGCCATTGGACTCTGGAGCAGTGGAAACACATTCTCTGGAGGGATGAATCACGCTTCACCATCGGGCATTGGAATCTGGGTTTGGCGGATGCCAGTAGAATGCTACCTGCCCGAATTCATAGTGCCAACTGTAAAGTTTGGTCGAGGAGGAACAATGGTCTGGGGCTGTTTTTCATGGTTCGGGGTAGGCCTCTTAGTTCTAGTGAAGGGAAACCTCAACCCCATCTATCACCTTTGGGATGAATTGGAACGCCAACTGCAAGCCGGGCATAACCACCCAACATCAGTGCCTGACCTCACTAAAGCTCTTGTGGCTGAATGGAAGCAAGTCCCTGCAGAAATGTTCCAAAATCTAGTGGTAATCTTTCCCGGAAGAGTGGATGCTGTTATAGCAGCAAAGGGGGAACAACTCCATAATAATGCCCATGATTTTGGAATGAGATGTTTGACGAGGCATGTAGTGTATTGTCATTTATACATCACATTCTAAGCCTAAATAGTATGCTAATGCAGAGGCAGCAATAAATTGTCCAGTACACTTGTTGTATGCTCATGTACATTACCTTATGTCTAAGCGTCTAAGGGGACTCAGGCTTTAGTCATTCTTGTGAAGAAGTGTATCAGTGCACTGTATTCTGTAATTACTTACAAAACAATAGAAATGCAATTGTGTATTGCTGCTGTTTGTCTGACATCCAACAGTACATGATCAGCTCTGTTGACCATGAGAGCATTTTGCCGAAAAAATGGGTTGGGGCATACTGTTTCGGCTTGGAATGACATGTGGCTTATACTCCAAGTCGATATTCACGTAATACTAAGGAATTCCCCTCGAGCATGCCCACAAATTGGGGAAAACAAACATTATTTGCCATTGATCCCCATTGTAAAAGAGCTAACTTTGTCATATACCGAAATAACAAAACATGCCGAGAAAGCTTCTGTCTTGTTCAATGTACATGTAGCCAGGTCAAAACTCCCGACCTACGGTTTGCAATGCTCCCACATAGGGAAATAGAGCCTGCAAGAAGAGCCCTTTGGTTTCAAGCTATTCGTCATGGGAGAGTGGGAAATGTGGGGACCCGTTGTCCAAGTAGGCTACAGGTAGCTACGTATGTGTCTGGAAAACATTTGTGACTCGTTTTAGGAAACTAGGCATATGTCACGCGTCACTACTTCACAGGAGAGCCATTTGAACGCAACCCCTTTTTTTAATCAAAATGCGTTTTTTGCCCGAAATGCCTTCTGGAATATGTGAACGTTCATGCCATATGTAAATAAAAATAAAATTGTTAAATTACAAGCCTAGTTGGTTTAGCCACAGAAAAAGTCAGCAATCTTCCCGCTAGCCATGATTGGCTGAGATAATGAGTGGGCTGGACATGCCAAGAGATGAGTTCGGATTGTTCTGCCATGTAGCAAACTTCTGTCTATTTGTGCTGGTCAGTATGTGTAGGTAATCCTGTCTAACACAGCTTTTTTTTAAATATATATTGTGTAGTAGAACTGCACAAGTGTTGCTCTCCACTTTCTGGAGGACCGAGTTTTGAAATCAGTGGAATTAGATTATACAGTAGCTAAGGAGATGGAGAGAACACCTGTCTCCGGATTACATCTTCAAAGTAAGGACAACCATGGCATCTGTGAGAGAGGGAGAAACGTCCATCCATTTATACGGGTAAGATAGTCTAACTAACTACATTTGCCGATATTACACGTGTCTAATTTGGTCAGAAAATAATTCATTTCAAGCTGGCTCGCTAGCTAAAGTTACTTGCAAGATCTGTGGAGTAATATTACAGTACCTTGCAAAAGTATTCACGCCAAGCAAGCGGCACTATGAAGACCAAGGAGCTCTCCAGGTCAGAGACAAAGTTGTGGAGAAGTACAGATCAGGGTTGGGTTATAAAAAAATATCTGAAACTTTGAACATCCCATGGAGCACCATTAAATCCATTATTAAAAAATGGAAAGAATATGGCATCACAACAAACCTGGCAAGAGACGGCCACCCACCATCTGGTCAGATGAGACTGAAATTGTGCTTTTTGGCCATCAAGGAAAACACTATGTCTGGTGCAAACCCAACACCTCTCATCACCCGAGAACACCATCCCATGCTGTGGGGATGTTTTTCATCGGCAGGGACTGGGAAACTGGTCAGAATATAAGGATGGCGCTAAATACAGGGACATTCTTGAGGGAAACCTGTTTCAGTCTTCCAGAGATTTGAGATTGGGAGGGAGGTTCACCTTCCAGCAGGACAATTACCCTAAGCATACTGCTAAAGCAACACTCAAGTGGTTTAAGGGGAAACATTTACATGTCTTGGAATGGCCTAGTCAAAGCCCAGACCTCAATCCAATTGAGAAATCTCAATCAAATTGAGAATAAAGATTGCTGTACACCAGCGGAACCCATCCAACTTGAAGGAGCTAGAGAAATGTTGCCTCGAAGAATGGGCAAAAAATCCCAGTGGCTAGATATGTCAAGCTTATAGAGACATACCCTGAGAGACTTGCAGCTGTAATTGCTGCAAAATGTGGCTTTACAAAGTATTGACTTTGGGGGGGTGAAGAGTTATGCACGCTAAAGTTTTCTGTTTTTTTGTCTGTCTTGTTGGTTTCACAATTTAAAAAAATGCATCTTCAAAGTGGTAGAAATGTTGTGTAAATCAAAAGATACAAACCCCCCAAAAATCTATTTGAATTCCAGTTTGTAATTCAACAAAATAGGAAAAATGCCAAGGGGGGTGAATACTTTCTCAAGCCACTGTGTTCGTATCTCAGAACCCTTTGCTTTGCTAGTTACAGACTCATGTTAGCTAGCTACCATTGAACCTGGTTGGTTAGGTACCTGCAGATTAATGCAGGGTAGTAACGTCATGAGTTGGGTTCATTGTTTAGCTAGCTAGCTACAGGTCTGAACAAAAGACTCCACTATGCAAGTATCAATTTCAATAGGCTGAGTAAAATGGACAGAGTGAGCTGTTCTCTCATTAGTGTCTGGAAGTAGCTAGCAAACTAGCCAACTTTAACCAGTTAGCTTGGGTGCTTGACTGCTGTTGTTAGGTTAGCTAGCTAACGTTACGTGTATGATCTGTGTAGTAATATTATTTGTATCTCAGAGCCATTTGCTTTACTAGTTATAGCCTAATGTTAGCTAGCTAACATTGAACCTTRTTGGTTAGATACCTTGCGATTCATGAAGGGTAGTAACGTCATGAGTTGGGATAATGGTTCATTGTTTAGCCAGCTAGCTAGCTACATGTCTTAACAAAATACTTCACTATCCAAGTAACTATTTCAATAGAATGTTGATGATGTCACTGCCACAAATGTTGATAGCCAGAGCAAATGTACCAGCTACAGTTGAAGTCGGGAAGTTGACATACACCTTAGCCAAATACATTTAAACTCAGTTTTTCACAATCCCTGACATTTAATCCTAGTAAAAATCCCCTGTTTTAGGTCAGTTAGAATCATCACTTTAGTTTAAGAATGTAAAATGTCAGAATAATAGTAGAGAGTGATTTATTTCAGATTTTATTTCTTTCATTACATTCTCAGGGGGTCAGAAGTTTACGTACACTTAATTAGTATTTGGTAGCATTGCTTTAAATTGTTTAACTTGGGTCAAATGTTTCGGGTAGCCTTCCACAAGCTTCCCACAATAAGTTGGCAGAGCTGGTGTAAATGAGTCAGGTTGGTAGGCCTCCTTGCTCACACATGCTTTTTCAGTTCTGCTCACAAAATTTCTATAGGATTGAGGTCAGGGCTTTGTGATGGCCACTCCAATACATTGACTTTGTTGTCCTTAAGCCATTTTGCCACAACTTTGGAAGTGTGCTTGGAGTCATTGTTCATTTGGAAGACCCATTTGCGACCAAGCTTTAACTTCCTGACTGATGTCTTGAGATGTTGCTTCAATATATCCACATAATTTTCCTCCCTCATGATGACATCTATTTTGTGTAGTCCCTCCTGCAGCAAAGCACACCACAACATGATGCTGCCACCCCCGTGCTTCATGGTTGGGATGGTGTTCTTCAGCTTGCAAGCCTCCCCCATTTTCCTCCAAAACATAATGATGGTAATTATGGCCAAACAGTTCTATTTTTGTTTCATCAGACCAGAGGAYATTTCTCSAAAAAGTACGATCTTTGTCCCCATGTTCAATTGCAAACCGTARTCTGGCTTATTTTATGGCTGTTTGGAGTAGTTGCTTCTGCCTTGCTGAGCGGCCTTTCAGGTTATGTTGTTATAAGACTCGTTTTACTGTGGATATAGATACTTTTATTCCTGTTTCCTCCAGCATCTTCACGAGGTCCTTTGCTGTTGTTCTGGGACTGATTTGCACTTTTCGCACCAAAGTACGTTCAGCTCTATGAGACAGAACGCATCTTCTCCCTGAGCGGTATGATGGCTGCGTGGTCCCATGGTGTTTATACTTGCGTACTATTGTTTGTACAGATGAGCGTGGTACCTTCAGGCATTTGGAAATTGCTCCCAATGATGAACCAGACTTGTAGGGGTCTACAATTTTTTTTCTGAGGTCTTGCCTAATTTCTTTTGATTTTCYCATGATGTCAAGCAAAGAGGCACTGAGTTTGAAGGTAGGCCTTGAAATACATCAACAGGTACACCTCCAATTGACTCAAATTATGTCAATTAGCCTATCAGATGCTTCTAAATCCATGACGTCATTTTCTGGAATTTTCCAAGCTGTTTAAAGCCACAGTCAACTTAGTGTATATAAACTTCTGACCCACTGGAATTGTGACACAGTGAATTAATCTGTCTGTAAACAATTGTTGGAAAAATTACTTGTGTCATGCACAAAGTGGATGTCCTGACCGACTTGCCAAAACTATCGTTTGTTAACAAGAAATTTGTGGAGTAGTTGAAAAACGAGTTCTAATGACTCCAACCTAAGTGTATGTAAACTTCCGACTTCAACTGTATGTCTATCTACTCCGATTTCAGATCACTCTTGTCTGAGTGTGCCAGAGCGCAGAATAACTGACAAATTTACGAACGCTCAACACCTGTTGAATATGGCAACAACCACATGGCAACGACCACAAGGGCGTTTCAGTCAAGGCAAGATCATGAATATAAGTTCCCCGCCCACTCAGCTTGTTCTTTCAGGCTTCCTGATAGTTAGAGATGAGTGAAAAGTTAACATTTCTTGGGAAATAGGATGACTGTGCAGGACCTTTAACATTATAATTATTCCACAATACTGATGACTGATCAGCTACTAGAGAGATACTACCACCTATGGCTGCAAATAGACTATTGAGGTGGCTTATTATGCTTATCCAATAACAATGCACTAAATCACAGATTGGACACATCTTTGCTCAAGAACATGTGCTTTCCAAGCAAGTCTCAGGTACACTGTTGAGCTGTAACTAGCAAAATGGTGCTGGTGAAGTGTGGAGGGAAGTGTCTGCATGCCTGTTTGTGTCAGAGAGAAAGAGGAGAGGATGTACTTTCTATCTGTCTGCATGAGCGAGGACAGGAGAGTGAAATAACTTTGACTGCTCTACGAGTGGTCTGGATCACTTGTAGATGTGCAAAGGTTACTAACGAAGGCTCTGTGAAACACCTTGGCTACTAAAAATACATAGTAAGACGGTTCTCTGAGAAACAGGGCCCTGCTCAGTCTGTATTCAGTGAGCCAAAAGTAAGTCATTCTTGTAATCCAGTAGACCTTAGAAATAACCTCTAGTCCAAATGTGCAGTCTTGCAGTCAGAGTTCAAATTATTCTGTGACATTCAGTGAGTCTCTTTTTTTTCACTGTACATATTATGTGTGCACGTGCTTGCGGGCCTAATAGTAACGACATGTTATTTAACAGTAAAACTAATTTTTTTTACGTTTTAATTTGGCATGAACACAACCAGTCATGATGTTTTCATCTTTTTCTCAAACAAATCACTTCAAAAAGTAGCCTACATGCACTAATTCTAGCATCCAAACAGTGCACTGTGCAGTCGTGCCATTTGATGAACTGTTTCAAAACAACAAAGTGTGATGACATTTGACAATTGTCATTGGGTCTACACTGTTGTAGATTAAATTAATTGATGCATCTTGCTGACAAACTTACTTATTTTGTAGAAAGTAATGTTGGGACAGCTGAAAAGGGGCTGAGATACAGGACTGTCCCAGTGCAGCCACATGGAAAAATGTTTTTTAAACCATGACACAATAGTTTAATTTGGAATACGCTTTTATTTTAATATTTACCACTGCAGCAGTACAATTTGCAAGAAGGAGCATTATTTTGGGGGATTCATGTCCCATTCAGGAGTCTAAGACCCCCCTGGTCCCCCTTTAATTCATACTCTGCGCACAATCCACAACAGTTCCACAAGATCCACAGGAGAAACTTCACTTGATTAACAACACTAAAGAAGACTTGAGCCAGGTCCTCTACTGACTTGAGTCACATAGTGGTAATAAAAGTATGTGAACCCTTTAGAATTTCCTGTCACGATCGTCGTAACTTTGTATAGAGGACCAAGGCGCAGCGTGATAGAACGACATCTTCTTTTTATTTTGAAGACGAACAAACRAACAAAAAACAACAAACAGACGACCGTGAAGCTATTCAAACAAATAGTGCTTACACTAAACACTACACATAGACAATTACCCACAAAAGCCTACTGCCTATGGCTGCCTTAAATATGGCTCCCAATCAGAGACAATGAATGACAGCTGTCTCTGATTGAGAACCATTCAGGCAACCATAGACTTACCTAGACACCTACACTCAACACAAACCCATACACTCTACCAAAACCCCCTATACCATACAACCACCCCAGACGAGACAACTATACACAAACATCCCCCCTGTCACACCCTGACCTAACCAAAATATTACAGAAAACAAAGATAACTAAGGCCAGGGCGTGACATTTCCTGTCTTTCTGCATAAATTGATCATAAAATTTGATCTGATCTTTGTCTAAGTCACAACAATAGATAAACACAATGTGCTTAAACTAATAACACACAAATTATTGTATTTTTCTTGTCTATATTGAATACATAATTTAAACTTTCACAGTGTAGGTTGGAAAATATATGTGAACACCTAGGCTAATGACTTCCCCAAAAGCTAATTGGAGTCAGGAGTCAGCTAACCTTGAGTCCAATCAATGAGACGAGATTGGAGATGYTGGTTAGTGCTAACATGCCCTATAAAAATCACCCACAAAAAATGTGAGTATGCTATTCACAAGATGCATTGCCTGATGTGAACCATGCCTTGAAGAAAATAGATCTCAAAATACCTAAGATTAAGAATTGTTGACTTGACTTGCATAATGCAGGAAATGGTTACAAAAGTATCTCTAAAAGCCTTGATGTTGATCAGTTCACGATAAGACAAATTGTCTATAAATGGAGAAAGTTCAGCACTGTTGCTACTCTCCCTAGGAGTGGCCGTCTTGCAAAGATGACTGCAAGAACACAGCGCAGAATGCTCAATGAGGTTAAGAAGAATCCTAGAGTGTCAGCTAAAGACTTACAGAAATCTCTGGGACATGCTAACATCTCTGGTGACGAGTCTACGATATGTAAAACACTAAACAAGAATGGTGTTCATGGGAGGACGCCACGGAAKAAGCCACTGCTGTCCAAAAAATAAATTTCTGCATGTCTGAGGTACACAAAAGAGCACCTGGATGTTCCACAGTGCTACTGGCAAAATATTCTGTGGACAGATGAAACTAAAGTCGAATTGTTTGGAAGGAACACATAACACTATGTGTGGAGAGAAAAAGGCACAGCACACCAACATCAAAACCTCATCCCCACTGTAAAGTATGGTGGAGGGAGCATTGTGGTTTGGGGCTGCTTTGCTGCCTCAGGGCCTGGACAGATTGCTATCATCGAAAAATTTGTTCCCAAGTTTATCAAGACATTTTGTAGGAGAATGTAAGACTGTCTACCAATTGAAGCTCAACAGAAGTTGGGTGATGCAACAGGACAACAACAAAAAACACAGAATGGTTTCACCAGAAGAAAATACACCTTCTGGAGAGTCCTAACCTCAACCCAATTGAGATGCTGTGGCATGACCTCAAAAGAGCCATTCAAACCAGACATCCCAAGAATATTGCTGACCTGACATGGTTATGTAATGAGGAATGGTCCTAAATTCCTCCAGGCCGTTGTGCAGGTCTGATCCGCAACTACAGAAAATGTTTGGTTGAGGTTATTGCTAAATCCAAGGGTTCACATACTTTTCCCACCCTGCACTGTGAATGTTTACACAGTGTGTTCAATAAAGACATGAAAACATATAATTGTTTGTGTGTCATTAGTTTAAGCAGATTGTGTTTGTCTATTGTTGTGACTTAGATGAAGATAAGATCAAATTTTATGACAAATCTTTGCAGAAATCCAGGTAATTCCAAAGGGTTCACATACTTTTTCTTGCACTGTAGTTCACCAGTTAGTTTTTAAGGAAGCTAATTTTCCAACTTTTTGCCTCAGGTTTGGCTGCCCTAACAAGCCTGAGTGGAATCAGGTGTTCGACGAGCAGGTATCCACATACTTTGGTCATTTAGTGTACGTACATACAGACAGACACAGACATGACTTTCCTTTAGAGAAAAAGCTAACCTAAAGCGCCTCAACCTCGTCTCTCCCCAACACACACACGACTCAGGGGATACCATCCCACACTAGCTTTCAATTTGAAAATAAACCAGCTTAATTACGAGTAACTGTTGGCTGTGCCCAAAGCCCTAAATTACTTGCCATGGCAGGGGGAGAATCGGTTAGTTACATCTCATGCAATATCTATCAACTACTTAAATACAAGCAGAATGTCCAGAAGTGGAGAGCACACAACAACCCAATCAGCTGAGATGGATGGCTTCACCCAGTGTGAATCAATATGTATCCAACACATGTTGAGAATAAAGCAACGGATCAAACTGAGCTGTCTATAAACTAATCAAATTGATCATGTTGTGGGTCAGTGTGATTGGAGCAACTTCAAGCTCCGACTGTGGAGCTTGTCTTTGAGAAATCTTCAACAGAACAGGAGCCATGTCCACACACTGTAGGAATACTGAAAAGAGAAACACAAAAACGAATATGATGAATGCAAATCATACAGTTTTAGAACAGGGCAGGAGTGTACAGCCGATCATCAGAGGGCAAGGTGAGGCTATTAGGCTACCTTCGCTATCCAATCCTCTCAGATCTTCTCGAAGAGGAAGTGCATATAGGGTAGGGTGAAAAGGCTCAATTTGGGATTGGGCATATAAAGGGCACCTTGAGGTTAGGTTATCAAAGTTGCTAACAGCCATATGATTGCTTGTGGATACCAATGTCACAGACTTTGGTTCACAAAGCCATATTACTTCTCCCCCGTAAAATTGTTGCCACACTCCATTCGAGCACAACATAGGCTACAGCACTTTTTACAACTGAAATCATGTAATTTTCACACAATGTTACACATGAGAAACATGTGACATTGCCTTAGAGAAATATACAAACCACAACTTGCGTTGCTGGTGTGGTCCCACACTATCGTGATTTTTGAGCTCTATTTCAATTMATCTTACTGCATCCTATCTCACTACCTCCTCAACAATAAGGTCCAAGGTCCTACTCATCAGGACTTCGAAGGTGAGAAGAGAGCATGTGAGGAAAAAATAATTGAAAAACTCTCATCTCTGTTTCCATTCCCAAAAGTCAGTGTTTGCTGTTCCTACTCCCGTTTACAACACCTCAAAAGGAGGTTGATAATTACTAGAATTAGTGGCCAGCTAATTCCTGGTGCCTTAATGGGCACACAATACAGATAAAAAAATCTGTTCTTGGTTAATAAATCTGATTGAACAAAACAAGAAACAATTAACCTCCTGACTGAATGACAATGCCAGACAAAAGTCTAGGAGAATTCTGATTGGCTGCAACTGAGATCGGCAGAGTTCCAATCTTAGCATGGGGCAAATAAGGCAGACCAACTTTTCAGTGTTTGCTTTTGAAAAATCACAATTTATTTTGTGAGGAACAGTTGCATCTCACTGTACTTGTCAAAGTTTTTGTCAACAAATCCTCTGACAAAATGTATTTAATTTTTTCCAATTTTGGGAAATAATGCACATTCTCAAAAGTGCAACCTATCTTCACAGCCTAAAGCAGAAATAAAAAATGAGTTCCCCCAAGCATATCGAGCAGTGTGACATCACATGCTCTGCATGATCCCTTGGAAGATTCTCAATTTGGCTAAGAAAGTCTGTACTCTCCTTGACTCCTCTGTCCTCCTTTCCTCCGTGACCCAGAAACCGAGGTGGTCGCCATATGTAGGAGACAGTCAATTCTTTAATGAGCGAACAGACAAGTTTGCTCCTCTACTTGATTGCCTCGGCCGGCAGAGGATGCTCAGGTGTATCCTGCCGCAGAAGAGTTTTGAAATCCAACACACCCCCTTTAAAACAACTGTGGTGTTCTCAGATAAGAAAAGCATGCACACATTTAAAGACTAAACACTACTTATCCTTTTATCAATAAAATGTCTAGCACAACTAGCTACAGTATATTTATTTTTACCACTTTACACATGTATTTTGGGATTCCACCTCTGGAAATGTAATTTGCCTRCTGACATGTAGAAGGGAGCATCTCATTTCATACAAGCACATTTGTTTCCACGTTTCCTCTACTCGCCTCCTCTCTTCAATTACTTTAACCTTTTTTAAAAGGAGGCGAGGAGAGGATGGAGGAGAGGGCGCAAGGAATTGAGGAAATACAATTGATATGGGTCTTAATGAGGGGGGACACCAATGGGCAGTGTTCCAAATGTGAATAACATTATCCTGACGTTGATCTAAAAACCAGTGAGCCAGTCGCTGCTGTTGGAGCTCCGAGGAGGCTGCAGCCGGAGTACTGTGATTGCTAAATTAAGCAGCAACCGACATGCTTTGTGGTGCAGATGAGTCCCACTGAAACAGGTCAGGCATTAAGAACAGAATTCCACAACACGCTTCGCACCACATACCCAAAGCATCCTTCACTGGGACGGCTAATGTGTGATTAAGGGGAAGGAGACTAAGTGGATATTAAAGATTGGCTTTCTTAGGGTTGTGGTCTTGATGATGAGCAGTGTATTGAATTCATGCTGTGCAGTATAGCGGTTTTATTCCCTCTCTCATCTCTTAGGATGAARGGGGGGTTCTTGAATTCAATCATTGACATTCTAGGAACAGTTTTACAACATAGTTGTATACTCCCATACATTGCAAATTTGCAAAAACAAACTTGTATTGACTATATCAGTCAGTCTCAAATACGTTTAAATACCAAGAATCTTCAAATACCTTCAATTTAGAACATCTTGACCTTTGCTGAGAATTATTGCAATTTATCTGTTGCATATGTATGAAATAAAGAAGAACATTGCATGGTAGTGTAACTGTACATACCAGCAATTCAATAATAGTCCCATGAGATATTGGCAGTGAAATGATATACAATGTGACCAGCATGGGGAATAGCACAGACCTCATCTCAGATATTGTTTGTTTGGTGCTTAGTCAATATGGTGGCAGCTCTATCTCCATGATTGATAAGTCTTGGGTGCATGGGCTTCAGCTTTCCATTAGAGAGGAATGGCTCCCTGCTGATTCATGCTGCCATGTGAAGAGGCTGATTTCCTCATAATCCATTGTTTCTGTCCATGTTTACAGGGATGATATTCACTAAGTGGTCTCCTCTCTCTCTCACACACACACACAGGCTCAGAGAGACGTAAACGTACACCACACACACACACACACACACACAGGCTCAGAGAGRCGTAAACGTACACCACACACACACACCACCTTGTTGCTGTAAGTCGCTCTGGATAAGAGCGTCTGCTAAAAGCCTAAAAATAAATACATTCCCTTCACTTTCTCAGCGCTCTCCTAATGTGAATGTACACAGAGTGCCTCTGCCAAAATTAGAAATGCAATGTGAATATGCCCCTGCCCTCCTGTCATGAAACCAGTGGCTCTGTCTGCTTGGGAGAGCCTGCTGTACCTTCTCAGAAACAGATTTGGCCTATCCCCCCCACCCACCAACACACAAACACACAAACCCACCCAGCCTGGAGAGAGAGGCGCAGTTGCTGCATGCTCAAATGGGTAAATAAAATACATGAGGAAGTGTACACTTAACAGTTAATCTGCTTCCACATGAGCATAGAGCCCAGCCTAAATGCAACAATTAGAGTTAAGTGCCTTGCTCGAGCACATTGACAGATTTTTCACTTAGTCAGCTTGTGGAGTCGAACCAGCAACCTTTTTGGTTACTGGCCCAACGCTCTTAACCACTAGGCTACCTGCAGCACATTGTCTCGCCATTCTGTGGTCATTATGCTGTCTCAGTGCTGTAGCTACTAATTAGTCTCAGAATTATTTAGCGCATCCATTTCCTGAAATAATCAGGCATCCTTACAATGCCTTGTTGTGCGAGCGATTAATCACCCTAAAACAATAGGATTTTTAAATGTGTATACAAATTCAAAAACCGCATTCCTCAGCTCACCACGAGTGCTGTTGCTGCACTCCTCTCAAAACCATTCCCTGATGCTACAGGAGGAAACGAGGGGCCATGCACAAATTGCCTGTGTATTTAATTCCATAAGGAAGGAGAGTGCACACTCACGCTGCACTGTGATGGGCGAGATGGAATTGTACATTTGTTTTAGCACACTGATGCGTGGGTCCTTGACATTTAGAATTCATTGTCAATATCCTTTCATAGTAAATAAGAGATGTTGCCTGTTGTAAATAGCCCGGTCCCAGGGAGAGCTGCTCTCTGTAATTCGGGTGTGGGCGGCTGGCGTGTTTCTGGTGGAAAGACGATGGTCTAATTGACTTCTCCAGTCCAGTGGTGAGGATGACAGCACAGAGCAGCTGTGCTTGAGACACTTGACTCGTGGCAGTCCAGCCCACACATGTGATTTGAATTCACACACACATACACACACACACAGAGCAGACTACTCCCGACTAAATACTAGCAAATTGGGTAGTGCGGCATTGTAGGTTAGTCCAGAATTCGAGCAAATAAAGGCCACTGCAAAAGTTCCCCCACAACCATTTTGTAATACAAAAGCAAACTTTACATACGTAGCTAAACAGCATGTTTTAGCTTTACAAATGAATGACATGGACATGTGAGAGGAGTGAAAGCAGGTGAAATCTTCCCAGCTAGCACATTTGGTTCCTTGGAAGTTGTGGGAATGTAACTTTTTGGTTTCCCATTGGTTCTGGGAACGAAGCCATACATTTCCTGACCGGTAAWACTGAACAGTTARAAAAAATTCTGAGAACGGAAGTGAAAATGTAGACTTCTAGGAACATACATTTTTAGTTTGTGGGGAGGTCCTGAGAATGTTTTATTATGGTTCCCTGAAAGTTTTATTAACGTTCTGATTTGAAGGTAATTAAATAATGTTATGAGAACATGTTTCAATAAGACTTTTAAAAACAATGCTGAGAACAGAACATATATGTTTTAAATAACATTCTTAGAATGTTTTGTGGTTTTTATGGAAAGTTTTGTTAATGTTCTTTGAACAATTTGACAACATGACTTTAATTAAAAGCATGAAGAAACCTGTAGGAAATGTTGTGCTGAAGTACTGAAATGTCCACAGATGAAATCAAAATCAAATCAAATCCAAATGTATTTGTCACACACCTTACTGTGAAATGCTTACTTATAAGTCCTTAACCAACAATTCGGGTATTAAGAAAAATACCTGAAAAAAATAAGAAATAAAAGTGACAAATAATTAAAGAGCAGCAGTAAAATAACAATAGCGAGGCTATATACAGGGGGTACCGGTACAGAGTCAATGTCCCGGGGCACCGGTTAGTCGAGGTAATTGAGGTAATATGTACATGTAGTTATTAAAGAGTTATTAAAGTGACTAAGCATAGATAATAACAGAGAGTAGCAGCAGCGTAAACGAGGGGGGCAGGGCAATGCAAATAGTCTGGGTAGCCATTTGATTAGATGTTGTTTCTTAACATTCTCAGAACAATGTGAGAACACAACTTTAAATAGAACCATAAGGAAATGTTATGMTGTAGTTATGAAATTCCACAGAAGAACATTGTTTCTTAACGTTCTTGGTACARTTTGAGAACATTACCAATGTCAAACCAGTTGGAGAACTTTCCTAGAACATTACCAAAATTGAAATTAAATGTAAGCATAGATTATCCTGATTGCTACTACTGCTACTACTAATGAGTCTAATCCATATCATCTCTACTGTAGGCTGTGTCTAAGGTCAAGAAAACATGCTTAAAAAAAAGCCTCTGATTCAATCGCTGCGAATTGAATTCACTAAGTATGGATTGGTACCTCTTATGATCCATCTTTAATGTTGTCTGGCCTTTCCCAGGACCTTTATCTTGACTTAACGCAAAGAGTATACAATGAGATAGGCCTGTTCTTTTCCTTTGAAGGTTGAACACCAACTGTTTTCAGAGACTGTTCAGTTTGATCCCAAGTCAAAAGGTATTTTTGGAAAGCTATTCCTCACATCTTCCTCAGACCATGTTCTCTCCATCTAAARCCAAAAGTGAATTCTGTTTCTTCCCAATACATAGCCCCCACCCATGCAAATATAAACAATTACCATATCAATCAACTCAATCAACATTTAATGTCTGTAATCAGTGAGACAGCACGGGTGAATTGTCTTTTGGGATCACCACATCACTGTTCTGTAATTATAGAAAAGAGCACTTGAGATTTTTTAACCCTTGTGATGTACCTTCAGGATTAGCAACTGAGCTGCCAAGACCACWGAGTCAGAACTAATATTATTTTCTGAATGCCGTGCAAGAGGACAAGAGGTACAGTATACTTGGAAGTTGTATTCATATTAAACTACTTATAATATAGCAAACAATAAACAATATTAACAAAAAACAATGCAACACCGTATACAGTTGAAGTCGGAAGTTTACATACACTAAGKTTGGAGTCATTAAAMCTTGTTTTTCAACCACTCCACAAATTTCTTGTTAACAAACTATAGTTTTGCACATCGTTTAGGACATCTACATTGTGCATGACACAAGTAATTTTTCCAACAATTATTTACAGACAGATTAGTTCACTTATAATTCACTGTATCACAATTCCAGTGGGTCAGAAGTTTACGTACACTAAGTTGACTGTGCCTTTAAACAGCTTGAAAAATTCCAGAAAGTTATGTCATGGCTTTAGAAGCTTCTGATAGGCTAATTGACATAATTTGAGTCAATTGGAGGTGTACCTGTGGATGTATTTCAAGGCCTACCTTCAAATTCAGTGCCTCTTTGCTTGACATCATGGGAAAATCAAAAGAAATCAGCATATACCTCAGAAAAAAAATGGTAGACCTCCACAAGTCTGGTTCATCCTTGGGAGCATTTTCCAAACGCCTGAAGGTACCACGTTCATTTGTACAAACAATAATACGCAAGTTTAAACACCATGGGACCATGCAGCCGTCATACCGCTCAGGAAGGAGACGTGTTCTGTCTCCTAGAGATGAACGTACTTTGGTGTGAAAAGTTCAAATCAATCCCAGAACAACAGCAAAGGACCTTGTGAAGATGCTGGAGGAAACAGGTACAAAAGTATCTATATCCACAGTAAAACGAGTCCTATATTGACATAACAAGGAAGAAGCCACTGCTCCAAAACCGCCATAAAAAAAGCCAGACTACAGTTTGCAACTGCACATGGGGACAAAGATTGTACTTTTTGGAGAAATGTCCTCTGGTATGATGAAACAAAAATAGAACTGTTTGGCCATAATGACCATCGTTATGTTTGGAAGAAAAAGGGGAGGGCTTGCAAACCGAAGAACACCATTCCAACCGTGAAGCACGGGGGTGGCAGCATCATGTTGTGGGGGTGCTTGGCTGCAGGAGGGACTGGTTCACTTCACAAAATAGATGGCATCATGAGGCAAGAAAATTCTATGCAAATATTGAAGCAACATCTCAAAACATCAGTCAGGAAGTTAAAGCTTGGTCGCAAATGGACAATGACCCCAAGCATACTTCCAAAGTTGTGGCAAAATGGCTTAAGGACAACAAAGTCAAGGTATTGGAGTGGCCAATACAAAGCCCTGACCTCAATCCTATAGAACATTTGTGGGCAGAACTGAAAAAGCGTGTGCGAGCAAGGTTGCCTACAAAACTGACTCGGTTACTCCAGCTCTGTCAGGAGGAATGGGCCAAAATGTCACGTTCTGACCTTAGTTCCTTTTTTATATCTTTATTTTAGTTTGGTCAGGGCGTGAGTTGGGGTGGGTATTCTATGTTGTTTTTCTATGTTTTGTTCTATACGTTATATTTCTATGTGTTTGGCCTAGGATGGTTCTCAATCAGAGGCAGGTGTCGATCGTTGTCTCTGATTGAGAATCATACTTAGGTAGCCTGTTTTCCCGCTATGGGTTGTGGGTAGCTGTTTTCCGTTTTAGTGTTTTCACCATTCGGGACTGTTTCGGTTTTCATTTTGATTCTCTTGTTCTATTTGTATTTTGTATTCATTCTCACTAAAAGTTATTATGGATACGTACCACGCTGCATTTTGGTCCTCCTCTCCTTCCACCAACGAAAGCCGTTACACAAAATTCACCCAACGTATTGTGGGAAGCATGTGAAAGGCTACCCAAAAAGTTTGACCCAAGTTAAATAATTTAAAGGCAATTCTACCAAATACTAATTGAKTGTTTGTAAACTTCTGACCCACTGGGAATGTGATGAAAGAAATAAAAGGTGAAATAAATCATTATCTCTACTATTATTCTGACATTTCTCCCCRGAAAGAGAGTTGTGGCTTTCATCTCAATATGTTCAAACTGTGTAAAAGTATAATTTGATAAAGCCTTTCCACAATGAAAATAACAACAGAGTTTGTTTATCAGATTTCCCCGTCGCTGAGTAAGAACTATTGCCCTGAGGTGCTGTGTTGCCATTACATAACAGCCAATATAGGGCATTGTGGGACTGAACTGGAAAATACTGGAGGAAAGAAAGCTTTGCCTTTCTCAAGAGATACAAGCCATGAGGTAGAGAAGGAAGCCGCAAACTCTTCATCTCACCGTGAGAAGAAAAACGGAAGTTGTTGTTTGACATGTAGACAGTCAAGTATTGAAAGCCTTGAATACCAGATATGTAATTTGACATTGTAGAGCAGTGACACACCAACACATCCACGCCAGACGACAAGGACAAAGGGAATACACACCAAACCCCCGTTTACCGGCCAGAGAGCACAGAGGGGAGTCCAGAAGGATCCAGAAAGGAACCCTTGCCCATTTGCCTTCACCAAATGGCACTCAGACTTGTGCCAGAGACAGAGACACTGCTGGTTCCCGATGAAGACTGAGGATTGCTACGGGTCAGTCAAKGAGCTTCTTTCATTGGAAAGCAATGGACTGCACACAAAGAGCCTCAAAAACTCTTATATCCTCAAGGAAGCAATGTAAATTAACTTAAAATGACATGGTTAAAAGTGTTGATGTGTGTATAATAAGAACTTGTATTTAAGATGTGTATGATATATTTTCCTGACAATTAACAATTAATAGGTATTACCCACACTTGTCCAAGGAAAAGCATGTTGCTTGGTATCGGTGCAGCCACACAGTCTTCACACGGATGYTGGAATATGTTATGAACGTGTACAAAATACCCTCCCTTTGGTGTGGGAAGTGTATTGATTCATAGGCTGTGCAGATCATCAAACAATGCAGGCGATGAATGGAGGCGGACACGGCCCTTGGAACTTTTCCTTAATCTGAGTCAATCAATGCTCTCCTGACAAGAGGCCTCACCTCTTCCTGGTTCCAGGACTATAACCTGAAAATGTGAACACACCTCCTATGGTTRCTGTCAATTTATGAACAACAAACCAATTGAAGGCCACCCCGTAAGGGACCTTGCAAAAATTCTACTTGGACTACTGAAATCCTTTGTTTTAGACTCTAGTCTACACCATGGAAAGTTCACTGAAGACCGTTGGTTTCAGACATTATACGTAATGTCTGGGGTTCCATCTCATCTATCTTTTCCCTGATTTGAATGTGAGCTCGTAATCTGTATCTGTGACTTTATTACTACAATCTATATTTCTCCTATAATCCCTGCCTTGTTTCATTCTGAAATATCAAGAAAAACGGTTTGTTAGATCTTAGGACCTCTAATCCCCATTCTCTGTTTATGACTGAATCTGTAGCCTCTCATATTAGTATATAATTTTGCCAAAATCTTCATTAATTATTCATCCTGTAAACTCATTATTTTACCCTGGTGTAATCTAAATAAATCTCCTTCATTTTATTAAATATCTACTATCTCTATCTACTTTGTCATTTTAAGGACTGAATTGCTTTCAGAATGATTAATTTCATAATAATAAGTCTACACTTATGTGTACCAGTCAAAAGTTTGGACACACCTACTCATTCAAGGGTTTTCTTTTATATTTTAKATTCTTCAAAGTAGTCACCTTTGTCTTGATGACAGATTTGCACACTCTCTCAACCAGCTTCACCTGGAATACTTTTCCAACAGTCTTGAAGTAGTTCCCAAATATGCTGAGCACGTGTTTGCTGCTTTTCCTTCACACCGCAGTCCAACTCATCACAAACCATCTCAATTGGGTTGAGGTCGGGTGATTGGGGAGGCCAGATTATCTGATGCAGCACTCCATCACTCTCCTTCTTGGTAAAATAGCCCTTACACAGCCTGGAGGTGTGTTGGGTCATTGTCCCGTTGAAAAACAAATTATAGTCCCACTAAGCRCAAACCAGATGGGACTCAAAACACAACAATAATGCAATAATTAATAAGAATGTAATACTCCAAAAAACACATGAGAAATGAGAAGAAATATGAAGAACACAATGTGTAAGTAAGCATACTATATACAAGGTCAGTTCCAATATCATACTTACAATGTGCAGGGATACTGCAGTGATGGAGGTGAGTATGTTTAGGGGTAAGGTGACTTGGCAACAAGATATAAGATAAACAGAGTAGCAGCAGCTTGTATGTGAGTGGGTTTGCGTGTGTGTAGAGTCAGTTTAAATGTATGTGCATATTACTTACTGTGTGTGAGAGTGAGCAGATGATGGAGTGAGTGTGTGTGTGTGTGTGCGTATGTAGGACCCTATGACCGTGCATAGAGACTGCAAAAATAAAAAGGTCAATAAAGAAACAAGGTTAACTCAGATAGTCCATGTAGCTATTGTGTTAGCTATTTAACAGTCTTATTGCTTGGGGATAGAAGCTGTTCAMGAACCGGTTGGTGTCAGACTTCATGCACTGGTACTGCTTGTCTTGCAGAAGCAAAGAGAATAGTCTATGGTTTGAGTGGTTGGAGTCTAACAATTTTCCAGACCTTCCTTCCACACCGCCTGATATATGATGTACTGGGCTGTCCGAACCACCCTCTGTAGTGCCATGCGATTGAGGATAGTGCTATTGCCATACCAGGCAGTAATGCAGCCAGTTAACAATGTTAAAAGCTGTAGAACCTTTTGAGGATTTGAGAGCCCATGCCAAACTTTTTCAACYTCCTGAGGGGGGAAGAGGTGCTGTCATGCCATCTTCGCGACTGTGCGTGGACCATTTTTTGTCTTTAGTGATGTGGACACTGAGGTACTTGAAGCTGTCGACATGCTCCATTGCAGCCACATCGATGTGGATTGGGGCGTGCTCGTCCCCCMATTTCCTGTAGTCCACGATCAGCTCCTTGTTCTTACTGACATTGAAGGAGAGGCTAGGTCACTGACCTCCTCCCTGTAGGCTGGCTCATCGTCGCTGGTGATCAGCCCTACTACCGTCGTGTCATCAGCAAAGTTTATAATGGTGTTGGAGTTGTGGGTGAACAGGGAGTACAGGAGGGGACTAAACACACACCCCTGTGGGTCCCCTGTGTTGAGGGTCAGCAAGGTGAAGGTGATGTTGCATAACCTCACCACCTGGGGTCAGCCAGTCAGGAAGTCCAGGATCCAGTTGCAGAGGGAGGTGTTCAGACCCAGAGTCCTAAGCTTGGTGACGAGCTTGGAGGAGACAATGGTGTTGAACGCTGAGCTGTAGTAAATGAACATCATTCTCACATACTGTAGATATTCCTCTTATCTATGTTGGTGAGGGCCGTGTGGAGAGCAATTCAGATTGCGCCATCTATGGATCCTTTGGACCGGTATGCAAATTTGAGTGGGTCTAGGTTGTCTGGGATGGTGGAGTCAACGTGTGCCATAACCAGCCTCTCAAAGCACTTCATGATTACAGAAGTGTGTGCTACAGGGCAGGAGTCATTATGGCATGAAGCCTTAGAGTTATTGGGGACAGGAATGATGGTGTTCGTCTTAAAACGTGGGGATTATAGACTGGGACAAGGAGAGGTTGATGTACTTATACATACACACACACACTTGACTTCTCTCTCCTCTTCTCTCCCTCTCTCGCTCTATTGTCGAGAACTATTCTATAACTGAATATGTTTGTCTATCTTTTCTATGTCTTTGTCTACATGTTTATCTATGTTTACAACAAGCAAGTTGAAGATATAAGAACAGGAACATTGGGGAATAATGACATATTGTACGGGATACATTTGTACTGTTGTGAAGCCGTCTCTATAGTAATGCAAGGTCTCTTTCATGATCATGTGAAACGTCAAATGCTATGGAAATGCTGGGATGTGTTTTTCTATGAAGATGATGTAATTGAGGTAATTATGATGCAACTATGATGGTGATATGATATGGATTGCAATTATCATCCTGAATATTAAGGCTATACTAACTTCATGTTACACACATAGACACTCAACCATGCAAATTGGCTGGGTTATTATTTATTTGGACATCACACATTATAGTCTTACTCTTATCCAGACATCATACACACTCTCACTAAATCATATCCAATATCATACACTCAACCTACTCAGATTTACTACACACATAATATCTTGACTAMATTTTCTAACATCTCTGGCATTGGCWMACAGGCAARSRRRYAARRYAMWWWWWSMYAKWWTSYKWKWWTYKRWTTCTWRAWWTCWRAMWWTYRRAMWYTYRAGTTATGCAATGGTACCAAATACTAATTGAGTGTATGTAAACTTCTGATTCACTGGGAATGTGATGAAAGATCGTAATATATAAACCTTAACTTACATACAGTACGACTATAGAGTATCTTGCTGACTTAGAACAGCTGGTACTTTAATAATTTCTTAGTTATAAGTGTACACACTCCGTTACAACATGGGGGTGGCTGTAAAAGTTGAAATCCATGTCGTGGGGGGGGGGGGGAAATCCTGTTGTCCTTTAGTAATTATAGTAAACAAAGCAACAAATTGAGTTTTGGCACACAAAATATCTAGGAAAAATGAAAGCTTGGATATGACATTTTATGTGGGCATGGTGAACTCAAGTGAGTCACCTTATCTTGCTGAGCTAATCAATGAAGAGTGGGCCTAGCAAAGAGAGAACCTCTATTTTATTCGCTGTGGTGGAGAGATATCAAGGCCTGTTGGAAGCCCCCCATCTCGTTCCCACTCGTTGCACTGCGCTAATGGATTTTGCATTAAGGTTGCATCTCTGGGCGGTTTGAAGRTGCAATTATGCCGGTAATAGTGGTGCCAGTGTAATATGAACGCATTAGCAAATGATAATACACAGAACCCCAGCAGTGTCCTGCATGATTGGTTTAAACTCATGGTGGGTCTGATCCAACCCACAATGGTCGTTCCTTAGTTGTCAACAGAGAAAAGGAGGGTTGTTACCTCAGCGAAACGTAGAATAACAGTGATAGATAATCATAATGAAGATTATCCTGATTTCAGGAGCCTCAACACCTCTGTTGGTTTTTCGTTGATTATGATGAAGTGTGCGCAGTAACAAATCATAAGGCTCGGTGCGCTGCAGGACTATAATTTATGACATGTCACTCGAGGATGCATTTTTCTTTGTTACTTAGCATTGTGTTTTATTGTACCATGAATAAATGAGTACTCTACTCATTCATTTTATGAGTAAGAATTACAATTAGAGAATGGTACATGCGAAATCCAGAAACAATTCATGGCCAGGAATCAAAGGCGCACTGTCGACAAGTGTAATACACTTGACTTTTACAAGACGCATTGTTGAGAGTGCAGTTTGCTTGTCGACAATGCACCTTTGACTGAGTCCCGACCCATGAAAGAGCATAACCAAATAACGTTATAAATAGATCTACTTTGAAGATAGTGGAAAGAGTTTTCTATAGGTCACTTCATCTCTCAGAGCCTATGTTTTTCATGGATTCTTCTCAAATTGTGTGTAAATATATTCAGTCCTGGAAAAAAGTTGCTATGGCCTGAGATGAGGAGATATTTATTTCCTTCGRAGGAAATTGTTTATTATATTTGAACCATGCTGTGAATATGATTTAGGTAGTGCAACACTGTCTAACACTTTAAAATGTCCAAGACCTCTCAGGTTGGATGGTGATTTGGGAAAAGCTGTGTTAGGCTCTTTCAAAGTCTGTTTGTGACTGTGTGATGTGAGCAAAACCCACAATCTGGTTCACTATTCGTCATTGTGCCATTTCCTTTTTCGGTCCCATACCTCAACAGCTTGAAAGCGCTCCAAAGACTTTGATTACTAGGGAGGGAAGCAGTGAGATAATGGCTTTGATAGCTGTCACTGAAATGCCACTCAAACCCAGGAGCCATGTGTATTAAAAAGAGAAAGCAGAAAGTACAGTACATTTTTTGGGGGGATGGTAGGCCTATGTCTTTTTCTTTGCTAGCCTGCCAATATTTCTCTAAATAAAATATATTTAAAACCAAATAAAAGTCCCTATTTTAACTTCAGCAAAGTTGAACTTTTTTGGAGGGGAAAGTATTCAGAAAAGGTAGGGCTTCTCTGCCCACTGAGGCGTGTAGTACATTGCTGCCTCGTGGCAGGCTAAAGCGTGAAGGGGGCTTAGGTATGGAGTTATCAGAGGGAGACTAAAGACACTCTGCCTGTCACTTTAGCCATGACAGTAGAGGTACCTGTAGGCTGCCCATAGGCTAGGCCCTCTCCTCTGCCTGTTCCCCAGGGCCATCCTCTACCACTTGCTCCCCCAGATGTCCTGCAATGGACACYTTCCAAATCCTACTTAGTGTTCTACCAAGCAAGAGGAAGGGAGGCTTTTGTCTGATGTTGTCATCCAGGCTTGTACCTGACAGGTACACTATTGAGAGGGAGGAATAGAGATGATCGAGGGGTCTAGGGAACTGAACATGTATGCTAGCTGTGGCTGCTGCTACTGATTAAACTTGGACAAATTTGGAAGACATTTCTGCAAAGACTTTGTGGAATTCATTGTTAACAATAATCCATTGTTAAAATAACCTTTATTGAGCCATAATGTACTGGATTTTCCTTTCAACTGCAGTACTGTACAGGATTTTCCTTTCACCCACAGTCAGTATATTCCGGCTCTCAACACACGGCAGGATTACTGAACGGACACACAGGGCATATGCCCCAGGGCCCCGAGCTCCAGGGGGCCTCTAACAAAAAATGTATATATTTACAGTGTCTTCAGAAAGTATTCACACCATTTGACTTGTTCCATTTTTTSTTGTGTTGCAGCCTGAATTTCAAATGGATTAAATATAGATTTTGTGTCACTGGCCTACACACAATAACCCATAATGTCAAAGTGGAATTATGTTTTCGACATTTTTACAAATTAATWAAAAATGGAAAGCTGAAATGTGTTGAGTCAATAAGTATTCAACCCATTTGTTATGCCTAAATAAATTCAGGAGTAAAAATGTACTTAGCAAGTCACATAATATGTTGCATGGACTCACTCTGTGTGCAATAATAGTGTTTAACATTGTTTTTTTCTCTGTACCACACACACACAATTATCTGTAATGCCCCTAAGTCGAACACTGACTTTCAAACACGGATTCAACCTTGAAGACCAGGGAGGTTTTCCAATGCCTTGCAAAGAAAGGCATCTATTGATGGATGCGTAAACATTTTAAAAGCAGACATTGAATATCCCTTGGAGCATGGTGAAGTTATTAATTGCACTTTGGATGGTGTGTCAATACATCCAGTCACTAAAAAGATCCGGGCGTGCTTCCTAACTCAGTTGCCGGAGAGGAAGGAACCCGCTATGGGATTTCACCATGAGACCAATGGTGACTTTAAAACAATTACAGAGTCTAATGGCTGTGATAGGATGGATCAACAACATTGTAGTTACTCCAGAATACTAACCTAAATAACAGAGCGAAAAGAAGGAAGCCTGTAAAGAATAAAAATATTGCAATACATGCATCCTGTTTCCAATTAGCTAATAAAGTAAATCTACAAACAATGTGGCAAGAAATKAACTTTATATCCTGAATACAAAGTGTTATGTTTGGTGCAAATCCAAAATAACACATCACTGAGTAGCACTCTTCATATTTTCAAGCATGGTGGTGGCTGCATCATGTTTTGGATATGCTTGTCAAGTTTGTGGGGTTTGTGGGGATGAAAAGAAACTATAGAATAGAGCTAAGCACAGGCAAAATCCTAGAGTGTCTGCTTTCCAACAGACACTGGCAGACAAATTCACCTTTCAGCCGAACAATAACCTGAAACGCAAGAACAAAAATACAACATGGAGTTGCCAGCAAAAGATATTAATATTAATTTTTTCACTAACCTTCTCAAACTTCTTCAGATGACAGTCCTTTAACATCATATTACACAATACATATATTGTTTGTTCGAAAATGTGCATATTTAGCGACACAAATCGTGGTTATACAATGAGAATAGTAGCCAAGCTGCCAACAAAATGTCGGGAGAAATCTTGGGAGAGGCACCTAATCTAATCAATAACTAATCATACACTTGACTAAAAAATACAGGTTGGACAGCARATGAAAGATACATTAGTTCTTAATGCAACCGCTKTGTTAGATTTTTAAAATTAACGTTACTACGACATACAGCGTGCGCTAAAGCGAGACCGCACCGAAATTCATGGCCGAATAATAGTTTTACATTTTTCAACAGAACAACGAATTAACATCATAAATAGTTCTTACTTTTTGATGAGCTTCCATCAGAATCTTGGGCAAGTGGTCCTTTGTCCAGAATCATCGTTGCTCGGTTGTAGATTGCCGTCTTCAACTTAGGAATTAGCAGCAAACATTAGCCATGTGGCGAAGACGTGTCCAACTCACCAAAACGCAGGACAAAGAAATATCCGAAAATCGCAATATRCTGATATAAACTGATATAACTCGGTTTAAAATAACTACATTATGATGTCTTTAACACCTATATCGAATAAAATCAGAGCCGGATATATCTAAGGCCTATAACGAGAGCTTTCAGAATGCCATCCTGAGGTCCTCCTCTGCGCCATGACGAACGTCGAAAAGAGCGCACCTCCGGTTCCATGAGACTTTATATGGCCTCAGATCTGCCTAGCAACACAATTCCAATTCTCACTGCTTACTGACATCTAGGGGAAATCGCATGTCGACTCATAGATCACATGCAATTTAATAAACTGACCCTGGAACAGAGCATCGATTTCAGATTTCTCACTTCCTGACAGGAAGTTAGCTGCAACTTGAGTTCTGTTTTACTCACAGATATAATTCAAACGGTTTTAGAAACTAGAGAGTGTTTTCTATCCAATAGTAATAATAATATGCATATTGTACGAGCAAGAATTGAGTACGAGGCAGTTTAATTTGGGAACAAATTTTTACAAAGTCGAAATGGCCCCCGAAATGGCTTGAAAATCTATGGTAAGACTTGAAAATGTCGAACAGGAACCAACTTGACAGAACTTAAAGAATTTGACAAAGAATTAGGTGCAAATATTGTACAATCCAGGTGTGTAAAACTCTTAGAGAGTTACCTAGAATGATTTACAGCTGTAATTGCTGCCAAAGGTGATGCTGACATGTATTAACTCATGTAAATGATTTATTGATCTATTTCATTTAAAAAAACATTTCTAAAAACATGTTTTCACTTCGTCATTATGGGGTATTGTGTGTAGATGGGTGAGAAAAATATTGAATCCATTTTCAATTCATGCTGGAACATAACAAAATGTGGAATACGTCAAGGGGTATGAATACTTTCTTAAGGCACTATATATATACAGTGGGGAGAAGAAGTATTTGATACACTGCCGATTTTGCAGGTTTTCCTACTTACAAAGCATATAGAGGTCTGTAATTGAAGGTACACTTCAACTGTGAGAGACGGAATCTAAAACAAAAATCCATAAAATCACATTGTATGATTTTTAAGTAATTAATTTGCATTTTATTGCATGACACAAGTATTTGATAACCTACCAACCAGTAAGAATTCCGGATCTCACAGAAAAAGTCAAAGGGTATGAATACTTTCCAAAGGCACTCTAGGCTACGTGTTATATAAATGTTATTTAAATACCACAATTCCCATAATATCTTCCAATAGCAACAGCTTATTATTTTAGTTTAGTTCAAAAAATGTTGCATTAAAATGTAGGCTATAGAGATGTTTATGAATTTAATGTAGGAACAATATCACTTTCATGCATTTGATTTATATAAAGACAACTTTGTTGTGCTGAGATTCTTTTAACGTGTATTTATCAGATCATTTGTTTTGTTTCATTGACAATCAATCCTTTGCAATACTATTTATGCATATTTTGTTATTATCATGTGTATAAATTCATTGAGATATTAATTGTTCATCTGTTTGAATATTGCTGAGAATATATAATCTACTACCCCTTTTCACTCCTTTTAGAAACCATGGCTGCAAACTAAACTTTTCAAAATAAAATAATGGATCCTATGATAGCCTGCTCCTTTGACTTGCCTTGTTAAATAAAGGTTAAATACTCTCGACTCATGCGGGTTGTGTAGCTCTACTTTAACCTCAAAACTCTCCTTCAGTTTATAGACAAACATATCACTAGAGCGATTCATTTAGGAAGCTGCAAACATTTTTGCAACATGTGAGTGGCCATCTGGCTGGCTACTTGGGTTGTTGGCATGTGTGAGTGTGATGTGACAGATAAAAAAATGTATTAGTATGCACCGATAGGTGATAATGACCGAGAAGCCATGGCTAAAGGCTATATATTGACACAGTGTTGTTAGGCCCAAGAGACTAAGTTGAGTAAATACTGTAAATTGCTTTTTGTATTGAAAACATTATCCATGTTATTATAAATGTGGCAAATATAGACTAGTCCAACCCTGTCTCAACATATAAAATATATTCCCTTGAGTGTCAGTTGCTTAAGCCATTGTCAAATTCATGTTGGTTTGTGTTCCTTCCATTTTGATGCTCTTCGCAGGAGGGACTTCAGCCCCCCGAGACATCGACATTTGACATGACATTGCTCATTATGTTGAGAAAATGGCATGAATATTAAAACAAACACATACCTCCTCCGTTGCTCCGTGATGACAGTGATTGGCAGTTCCATTTGGAATCTACAATTTCATAGAGAATTTAAGAAAGTGGGAAGAAGAGATCAATACTGTCTGCGTGTCTCTCTGGTGTATTTATTCTCAACCAAGGGCCTGCTGGTATAACACTGTCAAACTTCGAGCTCCCGCAATAAACATCACTCACAGTGGGATTCCAATCATGTCCCGGTGAAAACGTGAAACTGGCTGCTCAAATGTACCTTCAGATAAGCTTGTGAATCAAACTAGAGGCTTGTGTACTCCACATAATATCTTATTTGCACAAAACAATTGAAGGATTAGTTATCTTTAAAAGACAAATGTACAAGGTTTACACCAACTACCATGACTGTTGGTGTACTAGTTTTAAGTTTTAAACTACTCCTTTAACTCACTATAGATTTACTCTTACTGGTCATCAAGCCAACTAACTGTCATGACACTGGTCATAACCAGTCATTCACAGTTTTCTGTTGTCAATCGACCAAATAAATGTTGACTGTTTCTGTGCTATTCATCTCAAACATCCATCAGCTTACTGCAGCCTTCTACAGTAAATGTTAGCTATTGAGGCTAAGCCACGCTGTGTGTGGTACTGCGATGGGAGATCAAGTGGTTGCTAAAAGTAATGTTGGCGTGCCAGTACGATACAATTCCCACTGGTCTAGGTCTCTTCTCATACCATAGTAGAACAGTGACAGGGACATGTGTACCATGAATGTAGGGACACGTGTACCATTAGTTTCAGATGAGAGTAACCTATCACCAGAACCAACCATATAGCTACAACTATTGTAACGCATTGGCTAGTCAGCTGTTAAACTGTTGCAGGTGCAACCCATTTGCCCAGTCCAATCAATTCGCCAAAAGATGACCCGCATGCATTTACTATAAACTGTGGAGGCAGGTCCACTCGTCCTTCCCTTGCTCATTACCTAGCCATGTCTGAATACCTCAGAGTTCCAGAGCAATCAATAAGACTCACACAATACAGGAACCATTATTGGCGGCCGAGCCAGAGTCTGGGGAATGACCAGCCATCAAAAGGCAATGACGGAGTCAATTATCCCAGCTAGCCAGCTACTGACAGTGTGTAAGTATCCTCCACTGCCTTCCTCCCTCCATCCGACAGACAATTCTCCTGCAGGTGGATTAGGCCTTAATGGCATCTAAGGGACTATGTTAAAAACAAGGCAAAAACATTACCAGTGGTGATGTAGCCCAGCTCCCCATTCTTATTAAAGGCATTATTCTCCCACAGAGACGGCAGGAGGGAGGGAGGTGGGGGTGTGAAGCAGAACTGTGTACCCCTGCATTGATTGGTGCTCAGCTTAGGAGAAATTCAGTGTTTAGCCCACGGGCCGGCTGCAACAGGAGGGTGACACCTCCACGGACACAAACCTGCTGGGGGGCCATGGGGGCTCAACTCAATCCCAGATACATGAGAAGGAAAATAGTGGTGCGTCACTGGAGTTGTTGTTGTTGTTGTTGTTGTTGTTACTCTGTATGAATGAAAGCTAGCCCCATGAGCAGACTTCCTGCCCCAAGACATCCCGGTACGTGTCTCAGTGATTTAATATGCTAGACCTGTTGTGTTGTTTAACTTGAAGTTGCGGCTTTGTCAGAGGGCGAGACACCATGCATGTACACAAAAGCTGGATGTTTTTGTGGGTTTCCTCTCACAACCAGACAACTATGAATCCGATGAAGTCAGTTTCATGCTGTTCTACTGTATCTAACACATGCAGGTGAATGTGCTGCTGATTCCTAAGGCCTTTCCAACCTTACACTTGAATGTAATCATTGACATTCTAGAGTCTAAATAAAATCAACACTAATGCAGGGCTCTCTAATCCTGTTCCTGGAGAGCTACCCTCCTGTAGGTTTTCACTCCAACCCCAGTTGTAACTAACCTGATTCAATTTATCAACCAGCTAATTATTAGAATCAGGTGCGCTATATTAGGGTTGGAGTAAACCTAGGGGACGGTAGCTCTCCAGGAACATGGTTGGAGAGCCCTTCTCTAATGAATCCAATTGGAACAAGTACTATCTACAGTATCCTAGCCAAACTTGAAGGAAAAGAGTTGACTTATCAATACTTTACTGATAATATACTCCGGGTCAGGGGCCTCCCAAATAGCATGTGAACACGTCATAAGCAATGGCAAAATGTCTAGAATTGCAGGAAATTAGCTTAAAAACTGCAACATTTTCTCTCAACCTCCTAGAAAAATGTTTGGAGTAGCAGGAAATGTGCTTTAAAACAGCAAAATATTCTCATTCTGATGGCAAAATTTTAAGAACAGCATGAGATGAGCTATTAAACAGAAGAAAAAATAAATTGTCCCATGTACAAATACACTTATCAGAGCCAAATGTTCAAATGCCATTTAGATAAATGTCAATGACTAGTCCTACTGCAAGTACTGTGCAGCAAGTTATCACACCATGACAAACTCAACTGTTACAGTTCCCCCTTTCAGGCTACACTACAGCACTGACCTGACTAATTGACTGACAGAGGAATTTATTAATCCATGAGACGGAAATGTGTCTTCTGCTGTACCCCACCCCTCCGATTTATACATACACAAACACACATTAGGTTGGGGAGGCCGGAGTAGAGGGCAGCCACAGTGCCGCGCCTGTTTAAGTTTAGGGGGTTAAGTTCCTTGCTCAAGAGAACATGGGAAGTATGAACACTATGTCACAACAGTGGGAACTGTCCAAAAATATCTGAGTAATTTCTGATGATGGAATGTTCTGGGCTTTCCAGGCCATGCAAAGAAATTTTAAAAAGTTAAATGTTTATACAGCCATTGAGCACCTTGGCAGTGCCGAACTTACCCCTCTAGATTTCAACGTCTTTAACATGCTAGAAAGAATTCTGCATGTCCCGAGCGCAAATCACTGTAACACTGTAAACGCTCCCCATAATATTTAGTCATCTGGATGTCGACAGTATAGGATTAGATGTCCTGTTGGTTTTCTCCTGGATGGATGTCTTTTCTCTCTACGTCTCTCTTTATGGCTGGTTTAATGCCGAGAGATGCTGGTGGTCTCATGCATTATGTATCAGGGACATTTGATTAATGCCACATTTAAAAAGCGGAATCTTTTCAATTTCCCTGCAAAACACTTTGTCAAATGAAGAACGAACACTATAGGTTGTGGGAGACTGGGAGGCTGTAGGTCTCGTGCGATAAATTTAAGACTGATGAAATAGTTATTTGTGTTCAGGATCAAGACGTGACTTTGAACTGATTCAGTGGAATTGAATGACGTGCCATCTTGCGTTAAGTCATCCTATCAAAGAGAAAAATTCATACTAGGTCTATACTGTATAGTTTGGACCCCAGGAAGAGTAATGGGGATCCTAATAAATAAAAGTACAGTAGAATATACTGTACATTGAAACCCAGTCATTGTTGGTCGAATAAATAATTGATAGTCATCTATCATACAGCATATACTGTATGCTGTGTATATACAGTACAGTAGTCTGCTATGTATACAGCCTGACACATTTAACACTGATCCCTTCCCAAGACAGCCAAGCCTCAGCAGCAGGTGTCTATCCATATGGTTCATTAATTAACACAAATATCTATAATGACATAAAGCACAGCTCGTTATTGTACTGTATGGCAACTTGCCCTCTCCCCCAGTTTTTTTTCAAAGTTATTTGTAGTTTGTTCCTTGCGTTTGTGTTACTGCTCTAAAAAGATGTCGTCCTTGTATAAAAGCAGGAGAAAAGTGACATTCCGTGTTGGGGAAGGCCCTGGGAGTGTGAAGAGTTAGAGCAAATCCAATTGTTCTCAATTTATTTTCATGTTGAACAGCATCAGAGGCATGCCAAGAAAAGAAACTGTCAAATGTGATTACTCTCTCACTGTGTACCGCCAAGCCACACGGCACAGGACGTTCAAATTACCTCTGTCCCTGAGGTATAAGAATATGCTTTAGCCTTTATGACTGATTATACAATTATTGTCGAAGCTCAAAACAGAGCGAAGGGAAAGTGCTGGAATAAAAGCTTTCCCTCTTTGACTGTGTCTCTCTGGGGGTGTTGTGGGGCTACAGGGAATTGTAGAGAAAATAGACTGGTTATCTCAATGAAAGTACACGTGTGCTGTGGTTGTGTATGTTTGTGTGGAGTCTGTCGACTTCCAGAGTTGTGTAAGCTTGTGTACTTGGTGTTGTATGGACATGTTGAGTAAGTGTTGTTGCAGAGGCTCTCTGTAGTTGTGTGTGTAGAGTGTATTCCTGTCTCTGTGTGTGTGGAATACAACATGTCTCTATCAGAAGGATTACTATGTGTAAATCATCTTTGAATGGASGTGAATAATAAGAACCGTGTAAATCCCTCTAGGACAAGGTGACTTTCAGCAATATATTTGGCTGTAATTACCCCCTAAAAATGAAATACTAATTAGCTGCTAATGTGGCTATCAGAAAATTACAAATGCATTGATTATCTGGATGAAACTGCCGAATCAAGGCAAAGGTAGAATCTCTGGATTAACTACCTAATGTTAGCTAAATGTAGTAATTAATAAATTGTCTACATTTCTTTAACTGGATTAGTCTGAATAAAAGAAAGGAGCTGGAAAGGATGACTGCCATTGTACATGCTCCTAACCAACTGTGCTATTTTGTTCATTTTTTTTGCGATGTTTATAACATATTTTTTACTTATTTTGTACATAATGTTGCTGCTACCGTTAGTTATGACCGAAAATAACTTCTGAACATCAGACCAGCAATTACTCACCGCGAACTGGACAAAGACTTTTTCTTTAACAAGTCCGACACGAAGGATATACTGCTTTCTTGCGTGAAGAAAAGACAGAGAAAAAGGGGGCGGAGGTCGGGCTGCCTTTTGAGAATTTGTAGGCGAGTGAATAAACCTCCTCTACCATCAGTCCTATTAGCAAACGTGCAATCATTGGATAACAAAATGGATGAGCTCCGATCAAAGATATTCTACCAACGGGACATTAAAAACTGTAATATCTTATGTTTCACTGAGTTGTGGCTGAACGACGACATGGATAACATACAGCTGCCGTGGTTTACGGTCCAATGGCAAGATGGAACAACTGCTTCCAGTAAGACAAGGGGTGGCGGTCTGTGTCTATTTGTAAAAAAAACAGCAGGTGCACGAAATCTAATATTAAGGAAGTCTCGAGGTTTTGCTCGCCTGAGGTAGAGTATCTCATGATAAGCTGTAAACCAAGATAGTTTTCATCTGTATTTTTTGTAGCTGTCTATTTACCACCACAAATCGATGCTGGCACTAAGACAGCTCTCAACGAGCGGTATAGAGCCATAAGCAAACAGGAAAATGCTCATCCTGATGCGGCTCTCCTATTTGCCGGGGACTTTAATGCAGGGTAAGTAAAATCCGTTTGACCTCATTTCTACCAGCATGTTAAATGTGCAACTAGAGGAAAAAGAACTCTAGACAAYCTTTACTCCACACACAGAGACACGTACAAAGCTCTCCCTTTCCCTCCATTTGGCAAATCTGACCATAACTCTATCCTCCTGATTCCTGCTTACAARCAAAACCTGATAAAACCAATAAGGAAGTTGTAAGAGGACGCAGATGCTAAACTACAGGACTGTTTTCTAGCACAGACTGGAATGTGTTCCGGAACTCTTCTAATGGCATTGAGGAGTACACCACATCGTGCACTGGCTTCATCAAGTGCATCAATGATGTCGTCCCCACAGTGACCGTAAGAGCATACCCCAACCTGAAGCCAAGGATTACAAGCAAAGGGTAGAGCTGCTGCTTTCAAGGATCGGGACTCTAACCCGGATGCTAATAAGAAATCCTGAAAATACCCTTCGACAAACCATCAAACAGGCAAAGCGTCAATACAGGATTAAGATTGAATAGTACTACACCGGCTCTGACGCTCGTAGGATGTGGCAGGGCTTGCAAACTATTACGGTCTAAAAAGGGAAGCACAGCCACGAGCTACCCAGTGACACGAGCGTACCAGACAAGCTAAATTACTTCTATGCTCGATTCGAGGCAAGACACACTGAAGCATGCATGAGAGCATCAGCTATTCCGGACRACTGTGTGATCATGCTCTCCATAGACAATATGAGTAAAACCTTTAAACAGGTCAACATTCACAAGGCCGCAGGGCCAGACGGATTACCAGGACGTGTACTCCGAGCATGCACTGACTAACTGGCAAGTGTCTTCACTGACATTTTCAACCTGTCTCTGACCGAGTCTGTAATACCAACATGTTTCAAGCAGACCACCATAGTCCCTGTGCCCAAGAACACCAACGTAACCTGCCTAAATGACATCCCAACCATAGCACTCATGTCTGTAGCCATGAAGTGCTTTGAAAGGCTGGTCAAGGCTAACATCAACACCATTATCCCTGAAGCCCTAGACCCACTCCAATTTGCATACCTTCCCAACAGATCCACAGATGATGCAATCTCTATTGCTCTCCACACTGCCCTTTCCCATCTGGATAAAAGGAACACCTACGTGAGAATGCGATTTATTGACTACAGCTCAGCGTTCAACAGCATAACGCCCTCAAAGCTCATCACTAAGCTAAGGACCCTGGGACTAAACACCTCCCTCTGCAACTGGATCCTGGACTTCCTGTTGGGCCGGCCCCTAGGTGGTAAGGGTAGGTAACAACATATCTGCYACGCTGATCCTCAACACGGGGGCCCCTCAGGGGTGCATGCACAGTCCCCTCCTGTACTCCCTGTACACCAATGACTGTATGGCCAAGCATGACTCCAACACCATCATTAAGTTTGCCGATGACACAACAGTGATAGGCCTGATCACTGAGAACGACCAGACAGCCTATAGGGAGGAGGTCAGAGACCTGGCAGTGTGGTGCCAGGATAACAACCTCTCCCTCAACGTGATCAAGACAAAGGAGATGATTGTGGACTACAGAAAAAGGAGGACCGAGCACGCCACCATTCTCATCTACGGGGCTGTTATGGAGCAGGTTGAGAACTTCAAGTTTCTTGGTGTCCACATCACCAACGAACTATCATGGTCCAAACACACCAAAACAGTCGTGAAGAGGGCCGACAGTGCCTATTCCCCCTCAGGACACTAAAAAGATTTGTCATGGGTCCTCAGATGCTCAAAAAGTTTCTACAGCTGCACCATCAAGAGCATCCTGACAGGTTGCATCACCGCCTGGTAAAGCAACTGCTCGAACTCCGATCGCAATGCACTACAGAGGGGTAGGGCGTACGGCCCAGTACATCACTGGGGCCAAGCTTCCTGCCATCCAGGACCTCTATACCAGGCGGTGTAAATGGAAGGCCCCAAAAATATTCCAGGACTCCAGCCACCCTAGTCATAGACTGTTCTCTCTGCTRCCGCATGGCAAGCGGTACCGGAGCGCCAAGTCTAGGTCAAAAAGTCTTCGTAAAAGCTTCTACTGCCCAACCATTAGACTCTTGAACAGTTAATCAAATGGCTACCTGGACTATTTGCATTGTCCCCACCTCACTCCCCATTTTTTCGCTGCTGCTACTCTCTGTTTATTATCCATGCATAGTCACTTTACCTCTACCTACATGCACATTATTACCTCAATTACCTCGACTAACCAGTGCCCCCACACATTCACTGTACCGGAACCCCCTGTATACAGCCTAGCTACTGTTATTTTATTGTTGCTTCTTAATTATTTGTTATATTTATTTTTTTATTTTTCTGAAAACTGCATTTTTGGTTAAGGTTTTGTAAGTAAGCGTTTCACTGTAAGGTCTACATTGATTAGATTCTGTAAGCTTTCTTATGCAAGTTTTACATTTATATAAATCCTGTTAGAAAAAGGTGTCAGCTAGGGTAAGCTTACATGAAACACAGCCATAATTTAAGTCTTTCTAAAATCCCATATGGTAAAAATGAGTGGTGGAAACACGATTGGAACCATTTCCCTGTTTGACCTCTAGGTGTTATGGGTATTATGACACCTCCACTTTGGAGCTCTATGCCCATCCTAATGGAACATAACATAACGAACTCTAGCAGGTATATTTCACTGGTCATCCCCAAAGCCAAATCAAATCAAATGTATTTATATAGCCCTTCTTACATCAGCTGATATCTCAAAGTGCTGTACAGAAACCCAGCCTAAAACCCCAAACAGCAAGCAATGCAGGTGTAGAAGCCCGGTTTGCGGAGAGAAAAACTCCCTAGAAAGGCCAAAACTAAGAAGAAACCTAGAGAGAAACCAGGCTATGAGGGGTGGCCAGTCCTCTTCTGGCTGTGCCGGGGGAGATTATAACAGAACATGGCCAAGATGTTCATAAATTACCAGCATGGTCAAATAATAATAATCACAGTAGTTGTCGAGGGTGCAGCAAGTCAGCACCTCAGGAGTAAATGCCAGTTGGCTTTTCATAGCTGATCATTAAGAGTATCTCTACCGCTCCTGCAGTCTCTAGAGAGTTGAAAACAGCAGTCTGGGACAGGTAGCACGTCCGGTGAAAAGTCAGGGTTCCATAGCCGCAGGCAGGACAGTTGAAACTGGAGCAGCAGCACGGCCAGTGGACTGGGGACAGCAAGGAGTCATCATGCCAGGTAGTCCTGAGGCATGGTCCTAGGGCTCAGGTCCTCCGAAGAGAGAAAGAAGAGAGAAAGAGAGAATTAGAGAGAGCATACTTAAATTCACACAGGACACCAGATAAGACAGGAGAAGTACTCCAGATATAATAAGCTGACCCTAGCCCCCGACACAAACTACTGCATCATAAATACTGGAGGCTGAGACAGGAGGGTCAGGAGACACTGTGCCCATCCGATGATACCCCCAGACAGGGCCAAACAGGAAGGATATAACCCACCCACTTTGCAAAAGCACAGCCCCCACACCACTAGAGGATATCTTTAACCACCAACCTACCATCCTGAGACAAGGCTGAGTATAGCCCACATAGATCTCCGCCACGGCACAACCAAGGGGGGGGGGGGGCGCCAACCCAGACAGGTAGATCTCGTTTCATTGACTCAACCCACTCAAGTGACGCACCCCTCCTAGGGACGGCATGAAAGAGCACCAGTAAGCCAGTAACTCAGCCCATGTAATAGGGTTAGAGGCAGAGAATCCCAGTGGAGAGAGGGGAACCAGCCAGGCAGAGACAGCAAGGGCGGTTCGTTGCTCCAGAGCCTTTCCGTTCACCTTCACACTCCTGAGCCAGACTACACTCAATCATATGACCCACTGAAGAGATGAGTCTTCAGTAAAGACTTAAAGGTTGAGACCGAGTCTGCGTCTCTCACATGGGTAGGYAGACCATTCCATAAAAATTKAGCTCTATAGGAGAAAGCCCTGCCTCCAGCTGTTTGCTTAGAAATTCTAGGGACAATTAGGAGGCCTGCGTCTTGTGACCGTAGCGTACGTGTAGGTATGTATGGCAGGACCAAATCGGAAAGATAGGTAGGAGCAAGTCCATGTAATGCTTTGTAGGTTAGCAGTAAAACCTTGAAATCAGCCCTTGCCTTAACAGGAAGCCATTGTAGGTAGGCTAGCACTGGAGTAATATGATCAAATTTTGGGGTTCTAGTCAGGATTCTAGCAGCCGTATTTAGCACTAACTGAAGTTTATTTAGTGTAGCCGGAAAGTAGCCTGAAAGTAGAGCATTGCAGTAGTCTAACCTGGAAGTAACAAAAGCATGGAAGTTAATTTTTGGACAGAAAGATTCTGATTTTTGCAATGTTACGTAGATGGAATAAAGCTGTCCTTGAAACAGTCTTGATATGTTCGTCAAAAGAGAGATCAGGGTCCAGAGTAACGCCGAGGTCCTTCACAGTTTTATTTGAGACGACTTTACAACCATCAAGATTAATTGTCAGATTCAACAGAAGATCTCTTTGTTTCTTGGGACCTAGAACAAGCATCTCAGTTTTGTCCGAGTTTAAATGTAGAACGTTTGCAGCCATCCACTTCCTTATGTCTGAAACACAGGCTTCTAGCGAAGGCAATTTTGGGGCTTCACCATGTTTAATTGAAATGTACAGCTGTGTGTCATCCGCATAGCAGTGAAAGTTAACATTATGTTTTCGAATGACATCCCCCAGCCAACACTTCCTTTGGCCGCCTTTCCTTCCAGTTCTCTGCTGCCAATGACTGGAACGAATTGCAAAAATCACTGAAGCTGGAGTCTTATATCTCCCACTCTGTAAATAGCACACCCAACTACCTCATCCCCATATTGTTACTTATCCTCTTGCTCTTTTGCACCCCAGTATCTCTACTTGCACATCATCATCTGCACATCTATCACTCTAGTGTTAATCCTATATTGTAATTATTTCGCCTCTATGGCCTATTTACTGCCTTTACCTCCCTACTCTTCAACATTTGCACACGTTGTACATAGATTTTTATACTGTGTTATTGACTGTACGTTTGTTTATGTGTAACTCTGTGTTGTTGTTTTTGTCACACTGCTTTGCTTTATCTTGGCCAGGTCGCAGTTGTAAATGAGAACTTGTTCTCAACTGGCCCACCTGGTTAAATAAAGGTGAAATAAAATGTMMATTTGTTTTATTAAAAAAATGAATAAAAACATAACCTCCCATGTTTTAAGTCAAGCCTAATTTTCTGGTAAGGACAACATTAATATGCTGTGTTTTCCTAATTGGGTACGTGTCCACACACATCTGATCATAAGATGGCATGAGGGTACAGGGACCTCAGGGTCGGTGGATTTGGCCCTATGTGTTTTGTGATGTTTGGCCCTCTAACTGGGAGCCAGGGCCGGCTCCAGAAATAAGACATAAGCGGTCGTTTTGGGCCCCCAGCCCCAACCCCAAAAATATATTCTTAATATTCAACTTAATATTGAGAGTAAGAATAGTAAAATACACCAGGCACAATTTTGAAATGTGGTTGTGCATCAGCAGTTTATTTGGTTATGTCAGACATTCTGTCACGATCGTGTGGAGGAGAGACGGACCAAAACGCAGCATGTGGAAAATARGCCATCTTCTTTTATTTTTACTACGAAGATGAACATGAAACGAAACACTATTACAAACTATATATATATTACAAACGACCGTGAAGCTATAAACGTAGTGCACACACACACAGGCTACAAACGTTCAACATAGACAATTCCCCACAACCAGCTAAAGCCTATGGTTGCCTTAAATATGGCTCCCAATCAGAGACAACAATAACCAGCTGTCTCTAATTGAGACCCAATTCAGGCAACCATAGACTTTCCTAGATACCTACACTCAACCATAGACACAGCTAGACTACTATACTAAACATAAACCCAACTACTCTAATAAACCCCCTAAACCTTACAACCACCCTAGACACTACAAAAACCACATACATTCCCCATGTCACACCCTGACCTAACCAAAATAATTAAGAAAACAAAGAATACTAAGGCCAGGGCGTGACACATTCCATTATCTGATAATTAGCCATGTCAATTTCTGTAATAGCAGAAAGTCTAGCCAGCCATCTAAACTTATAGTAATCATGGCTGAATACTGACTGGGCATGCAGGGCACATGCCCAGGGGGGCCATATTAATTTTGTTAGTCATTCTCACTYATAAACTCAGCAAAAAAAGAAATGTCCTCTCACTGTCAACTGTGTTTATTTTCAGCAAACGTAATATGTGTAAATAGTTGTATGAACATMACAAGATTAAACAACTGAGACATAAACAGAACAAGTTCCACAGACATGTGACTAACAGAAATGTAATAATGTGTCCCTGAACAAAAGGGGGATCAAAATCAAAGTAACAGTCAGTATCTGGTGTGGACACCAGCTGCATTAAGTATTGCAGTGCATCTCCTCCTCATGGACTGTACCAGATTTGCCAGTTCTTGCTGTGGGATGTTACCCCACTCTTCCACCAAGGCGCCTGCAAGTTCCCGGACATTTATGGGGGAATGGCCCTAGCCCTCACCCTCCGATCCAATAGGTCCCAGACGTGCTCAATGGGATTGAGATTTGGGCTCTTCGCTGGCCATGGCAGAACACTGACATTCCTGTCTTGCAGGAAATAACGCACAGAACGAGCAGTATGGCTGGTGGCATTGTCATGCTGGAGTCAAGTCAAGATGAGCCTGCAGGCAGGGTACCACATGAGGGGGGAGGATGTCTTCCCTGTAACGCACAGCGTTGAGATTGCCTGCAATGACAACAAGCTCAGTTCGATGATGCTGTGACACACCGCCCCCAGACCATGATGGACCCTCCACCTCCAAATCGATCCGCTCCAGAATACAGGCCTCGGTGTAACGGTGTAAGGCTCATTCCTTCGACGATAAACGTAAAACCGACCATCACCACTGGTGAGACAAATCCCGACCGGTCAGTGAAGAGCACTTTTTGCCAGGACTTGTCTAGTCCAGCGGTGGGTTTGTGCCCATAGGCAACGTTGTTACCGGTGATGTCTGGTGAGGACATGTCTTACAACAGGCCTACAAGCCTACAAGACACAAAATGAAACACCAATATAACAACAGCACAAAATAGATAAACAAGTTTGTGGAATTTTCTTTCGTGGTGCCTTTTCATTTTATGTTCGACACTTGTGATTTCTAGTTGCACCAATCAAAGCAGTGGAGCATGGTCAAAATGATTCATGCCATCATATACATGAAATTTTACCATTTAAAAAAATGGTAAATGGCACAGGGCACCAATGGCACAGGGCGTCAGTGGCGAATTTGCCAATCTTGGTGTTCTCTGGCAAATGCCAAACATCCTGCATGGTGTTGGGCTGTAAGCACAACCCCCACCTGTGGACGTCGGGCCCTCATACCACCCTCATGGAGTCTGTTTTCTGACTGTTTGAACATGCACATTTGTGGCCTGCTGGAGGTCATTTTGCAGGGTCTGGCAGTGCTACTCCTACTCCTCCTTGCACAAAGGCGGAGGTAGCGGTCCTGCTGCTGGGTTGTTGCCCTCCTACGGCCTCCTCCACGTCTCCTGATGTACTGGCTTGTCTCCTGAAGCGCCTCCATGCTCTGGACATACGCTGACAGACACAGCAAACTTCTTGCCACAGCTCGCATTGATGTGCCATCCTGGATGAGCTGCACTACCTGAGCCACTTGTGTGGGTTGTAGACTCCGTCTCATGCTACCACTAGAGTGAAAGCACCGCCAGCATTCAAAAGTGACCAAAACATAAGCCAGGAACCATAGGAACTGAGAAGTGGTCTGTGGTCACCACCTGCAGAACCACTCCTTTATTGGGGGTATCTTGCTAATTGCCTATAATTTCCACCTGTTGTCTATTCCATTTGCACAACAGCATGTGAAATTTATTGTCAATCAATGTTGCTTCCTAAGTGGACAGTTTGATTTACAGAAGTGTGATTGACTTGGAGTTACATTGTGTTGTTTAAGTGTTCCCTTTATTTTTTTGAGCAGTGTATATTGTCTTATTTGCATATTTGAATTGTAATACAAAATATTTGTGTCTACATTTAACTGGTAACGGTTCATTTTGATATATATAAAGTGAGAAAAATGTGGTGCGGTGCGGTGCCTGGCCTTGTATACAGGCTAACATGCCATCAGAAGGTACTATGCCTTCTGGTGACCTTATTGCCAATATTTAGAAATCTGCATCCTAGGGCACACACTTCCCCAAGGGGTACTATAGACACACACATCAAAAAATGCATTTATATTTTTGTTTGACCATTCTGAGACATTAAAGTTGTGATTATTCATGCAAATGTGAGTCCATAACACTAGATTTGCCCTAATATGCATTGAAACCACTACACCACAGACTACACATTGCATGCACCATAATGAACAATCCGCAGAATGAAGTATCAAAATGTGGGTTACGATCAGCAATAGGCTAACTCCTATATACAGTTGAGACGCAAGTTTACATACACTTAGGTTGGAGTCATTAAATTTCGTTTTTCAAACCACTCCACAAATTTTTGTTAAACAAATATAGTTTTGGCAAGTCGGTTAGGACATCTATTTTGTGCATGACAGAAGTCATTTTTCCAACAATTGTTTACAGACAGATTATTTCACTTTAATTCACTGTATCACATTCCAGTGGGTCAGAAGTTTACATACACTAAGTTGACTGTGCCTTAAAAAGCTTGTAAAATTCCAGATAATGACGTAATGGCTTTAGAAGCTTCTGATAGGCTAATTGACATAATTTGAGTCAATTGGAGGTGTACCTGTGGATGTATTTCAAGACCTACCTTCAAATAGTGCCTTTTTGCTTGACATCATGGGAAAATCAAAAGAAATCAGCAAAGCATCAGAAAACAAATTTGAGTCTGGTTCATCCTTGGGAGCAATTTCCAAATGCCTGAAGGTACCACGTTCATCTGTACAAACAATAGTATGCAAGTATAAACACCATGGGACCACGCAGCCGTCATACCACTCAGGAAGGAGCGCGTTCTGTCTCCTAGAGATTAACGTACTTTGGTCCGAAAAGTGCAAATCAATCCCAGAACAACACAAAGGACCTTGTGAAGATGCTGGAGGAAACAGGTACAAAAGTATCTATATCCACAGTAAGAACGAGTCCTATATCAACATAACCTGAAAGGCTGCTCAGCTTGGAAGAAGCCACTGCTCCAAAACTGCCATAAAAGAAGCCAGACTACGGTTTGCAACTGCGCATGGGGACAAAGATCATACTTTTTGGAGAAATATCCTCTGGTCTGATGCAACAAAAATAGAACTGTTTGGCCATAATGACCAACATTATGTTTGGAGGAAAAAGGGGGASGCTTGCAAGCCGAAGAACACCATCCTAACTGTGAAGCACGGGGGTGGCAGCATCATGTTGTGGCGTTGCTTTGCTGCAGGAGGGACTGGTGCACTTCACAAAATAGATGGCATCATGAGGGAGGAAAATTATGTGGATATATTGAAGCAACATCTCAAGACATCAGTCGGGAAGTTAAAGCTTGGTCGCAAATGGGTCTTCCAAATGAACAATGACCCCAAGCATACTTCCAAAGTTGTGGCAAAATGGCTTAAGGACAACAAAGTCAAGGTATTGGAGTGGCCATCACAAAGCCCTGACCTCAATTCTATAGAAAATCTGTGGGCAAAACTGAAAAAACGTGTACGAGCAAGGAGGCCTACAAACCTGACTCAGTTACACCAGCTCTGTCAGGAGGAGTGGGCCAAAATTCACCCAAGTTTGTGGAAGGCTACCTGAAACGCTTGATCCAAGTTAAACAATTTAAAGGCAATGCTACCAAATACTAATTGAGTGTATGTAAACTTCTGACCCACTGGGAATGTGATAAAATAAATAAAAGATGAATTAAATCATTATCTCTACTATTATTCTGACATTTCACATTCTTAAAATAAAGTGGTGATCCTAACTGACCTAAGACAGGGACTTTTTACTCTGATTAAATGTCAGGAATTGTGAAAAACTGAGTTTAAATGTGTTTGGCTAAGGTGTATGTAAACCTCCTACTTCAACTGTATAGTGTATGGGTGAAGTAGGTAATAATTTCCTTTCTTTCTGTCAATCTCTGCACGCTCAACCCAACACCCCACGGTTTACCACATATGGTGGAGAATGCGGGCAACTCAGTASCTTTGGGTGCCGTGGGGTCGAGCGTACGGAGATTACCATGGAGGAGTTGGTGGCTCAGTTCATCCTCAGCCAGCAGAAGCAACAGGCTCTCCAGGAGCAAGCACTGGAGGAGCAGCACCAACACAACCACAGACTGGTAGCGGAGGTAGCCCAATTGAAGGTTGGGAGGGCTCAGGAGTCTTGCTCAAATCAGTTCCTGGTTCAGTTACGGGAGGAAGATGACGTGGAGTCGTATTTGTCCATCGTCAAGAGGACGGCACAGAGGGAAGGATGGCCCAAGCCCAAGCAAGAAGTGACAATGACAATGCTCGAAATGGGGGTACTGGAGGAGTCACACGGTGAGTGGTTTAGCACCATAGTACTGGTTCCGAAACCGGACGGAACCGTCCGCTTCTATAGCCTGAACGAGGTCAATAAGTTCGATGCCTACCCCATGCCCCGGGTGGACGAACTGATCAACCGCTTGGATCTGACGAAGGGGTACTGGCAGCGGTCTCCCGGGAGAAGACTGCCTTCTCCACCCCGGGGGGGCTATCCCACTACCGGGTTCTGCCTTTCGGGCTCCACGGTGCACCTGTGACCTTTCAGCAACTCATGGACCGCGTCCTGCGGCCGAACAGTGAGTACGCAGCTGCTTATCTGGATGGCATAATTGTGCACAGTGACAGTTGGGAGTCACATCATTGTAGGTTACAGGCCGTGGTTTATGGGGTAAGGGATGCAGGTCTGACCGCGAATCCCCACAAGTGCAAGCTGGGCTACGCCGAGGTGGAGTACCTGGGCTATCAGATCGGGAGGGGAAATGTGAAACACCAAGAAAGAAAAATTGCTGCCATTAGGGCATGGCCGGTCCCCCGAACCAAGAGGCAGGTGAAGTCATTCCTGGGGTTAGCAGGGTACTACAGTAGATTTGTACCTAACTTTGCAGCAATAGCTTCTCCACTCACAGACTTAACAAAGACACGACTACCCCAGACGGTGCGATGGACAGAGGACACAGAGGCGGCGTTCCAGGCCCTGAAGGAYGCGCTATGTTCGCACCCGTATACTCGTCACCCCGGACTTCTCAAAAAACCTCCTGGTCCAGACAGACACATCTGACACAGGCATAGGGGCCGTTTTGTCCCAAGAGCAGGAAGGCGAGGAGCACCCCATCATGTACGTCAGCAGGAAGCTCCTCCTGCTGACGTACAAGAAATACTCGATTGTCGAGAAGGAGTGCCTCGCCGTGAAGTGGGCACTGGACACCCTCAAGTATTACCACCTCAGGAGGAAGTTCACCCTGTTCACTGATCATGCCCCTCTTGTGTGGATGGCAAGAGGTAAGGACACGAATGACCGTGTCACCTGCTGGTTCCTGTCCTTAGAGTGATTCTCTTTCTGTCATCCACAGGTCGGGGGCCCAGCACGGCAATGTGGACGCCCTATCCAGGAGGGATGCAATCCTAGCCCTAAGCATGCCTCCCTCCCANTGCCTCCCTCCCAATCAGGGCTAAGGGGGGGGGGGGTGGTATCCCAGGAGGTCTACCCCGGGGGATGGTAATAGTGGGGAGGTACGTGAGGCAACGTTGGCTCCCTCTGCTGGGAATACGGGAGCTGGGCACCCTGACACAGCCGTGGAGGCCAAATAAAAGGAGCACGGTGGCACACCGCGAGAGAGAACGGGGAGAGACCGACACCAGGCAAAGTAGAGAAGAAGGACCGGGCCAAACCTAAGTGATTTTCCTTGTTATGTCTATTTTCTGTCTTACTAAAGTTGTTTTTGCGGACTAAAGCCTCCTTGTCTCTGTGTCAATCTCTGCACGCTCAACCCAACACCCCACAGTTTACCACAATATAATCCTAAAGGGAACTGTTCTTGTAGTTTGTAGTCTATGACATTTCAGATTTACATTTGTTAATGTTTCCTGAAGTAGTTTATATGTTGTTTTCAAAGTAACTTTAGTTAAAGTAAACTATTTTTCTTAAGGGTAGCTTAATGCCTTCCAGTTTGAAGTAATTGGTAACTTGGTGAACTATATTTTCAGAGTAGCTTCCCCAACAGTGGTAAGCACCTTTAGGGAGCTTCCTGACTCAAATAAAACCAATCAACATAACAATACAACAGAGAAGCGACCATCAATGCTTTATTAGCTCAAGTGATTTTTTAAAACATTGTTTGCCAACTGATATATAAAGTTTTGACATCAATGATTGATAGAATTACACACAAATCAGGGCTATCTCCTAGATAGTGGTGCGGCCCACCTGCCCTGAATAACGCGCCGCCACTGTACATCAGAAGAACTAACATGATATCATGTTACATGATGGTAACGTGTCTGTTTGTCTAGGAGAGTGTGTTTGTGTCAAATCAAAATCAAATCAAAGTGTATTGGTCATGTACACAGACTTGCAGATGTTATAGATGTAAAGCAGAAGCATTCGATTACCCTTGAAAATGTCTCAAACTGACAGACCGTGCCGTGACCACAAAATTAGCTGATCTTTGACCCCAAGCCTTATGGGATGTGACACGGAGGAAGGGAGAGATCAGAGGGCCACATTATCTCTGATGGCCATAGGAGTGCTCTCTCATTTGTGAATATTTATAATATATATAAGGAGCAGAGGTCAGGATATTGAACAACGTATACCTTTGAACCGATGTTTAGCAGGCTGATAGAATAAGTGCAAGAGTGCAATAGAATAAATAATAAAAGTATAGTCCCTCCTGTTAACCTATCATCTAGGACAGGGGTAATCAACTCTTACCCTACGAGGTCCGGAGCCTGCTGGTTTTCTGTTATACCTGATAATTAATTTCACCCACCTGGTGTCCCAGTTCTAAATCATTCCCTGATTAGAGGGCAACAATGACACAGTGGAACTGGCTTCTAGGTCCAGAGTTGAGTTTGAAGGATCTAGGGTTTCMACTAGCTTCCAAAGCCACAAAGTCAGATTCCACAGCCATAAAGTCAAAAGTGTCTACAAAAATGTGCTTTTTTAATTTAAGGTTAGGCATAAGGTTAGCAGTGTGATTAAGGTTAGGTTTAAAATGCAATTTTAAGAAGATAAATTGTAGAAATGGGCGGGTTTATGGATTTGTGATTATGGAAGCTAGTGACAACTGTCATCTAGTGGGTTAAGTCACTTCCTGGTTAGAGGCCTCTGTTAATACGGACCCCCCATCCCGGATCCGGGATCATCCTCATCAAAAAAGCTGACTAGCATAGCCTAGCCTAGCGCCACAGGGATATCATATAATATAATTTCATGAAATCACAATTCCAATACAGCAAATGAAAGATAAACATCTTGTGAATCCAGCCATCATTTCCGATTTTTAAAATGTTTTACAGCGAAAACACAATATATATTTATGTTAGCTCACCACAATAGCCAAACACACAACGCCATGTTTCCACCGCAAAGGTAGCTTTCACAAAACCCACAAATAGAGATAAAATTAATCACTAACCTTTGAACAACTTCATCAGATGACAGTCTTATAACATCATGTTATACAATACATTTATGTTTTGTTCGAAAATGTGCATATTTATAGGTATATAATCGTAGTTTTACATTGCAGCCACCGTCACAAATACCACCAAAACAGCCAGAATAATTACAGAGAGCAACGTGAAATAGATAAATACTCATCATAAAACATTATGAAAAATACATGTTGTACAGCAAATGAAAGATAAACATCTTGTGAATCCAGCCAATATTTCGATGTTTTAAGTGTTTTACAGTGAAAACACAACATATATTTATGTTAGCTCACACAATACCCAAAACACAACGCCATTTTCACCGCAAAGGTAGCTTTCACAAAACCCACAAATATAGATAAATTAATCACTAACCTTTGAACAACTTCATCAGATGACAGTCTTATAACATCATGTTATACAATACATTTATGTTTTGTTCGAAAATTTGCATATTTATAGCTATAAATCCTGGTTTACCATTGTGAATACGTCGCCATAATGCACCAAATTGTCCGGAGAAATTTTGGACAGTCACGTAATCTAACCAAAAAACTCATCATAAACTTTACTAAAAAATACATGTTGTACAGCAATGAAAGATACACTGGTTCTTAATGCAACCGCTGTGTAGATTTACTTTAGTACAAAGTACAGCATGCAATATTGTGAGACAGCGCCCACCAATTCTCCGCCTTGTTGGAGCCAACATATACCACAAAAATACGAAATAACATCATAAATATTCTCTTACCTTTGATGATCTTCCATCAGAATGTAGTGCAAGGAGTCCTAGTTCCACAATAAATCGTTTGTTTGTTTTAGAATGTCCATTTCTTCTGTCGAATTAGCAACTTTGGCTAGCATGGTGGAGCGCACATGTACATGAACTCTTGGCGCATGGAACGAAAAATTCCAAAAGTCACAATAAATGTCGAATAAACTAGTCAAACTCGGTTGAAAATCCATCTTTATGATGTTTTTCTCATATGTATCCAATAAAGTCTGAGACGGAGCATTTCGTCGTGTATACCTAACGCATTCAGAAGACATGTGGGGTTCCTGGTGGTGCAGTTGAATAACTGCCAATAGGGCGGACCTGTCACTCCAAAAGCCTCATTCGGTCTCACATCAATCTAGACACCCCATTCAACATTCTACTGCCTGTTGACATCTAGTGGAAGGCGTATGAAGTGCATACAGATCCATAAATATAAGGTAATTGAATAGGCAAGCCCTGACACAGAGCCCCACTTTCAGAATTTTCACTTCCTGTTTGGAAGTTTGCTGCCAAATGAGTTCTGTTTTACTCAAAGATATAATTCAAACAGTTTTAGAAACTTCAGAGTGTTTTCTATCCAATATTAATAATAATATGCATATTGTATGATCTAGAACAGAGTACGAGGCCGTTTAATTTGGGCATGATTTTTTCCCAAAGTGAAAACAGCGCCTTAAAGAGTGACTACCCCAAAAATCTACTTGTTTTGAAAAATGGCCTATAGATATGAGTCGGAAACATTTATCCTAGTGTCAAAATTGACTACAAAGTTTAAATTCTGTACGGTCATTTTGGTGACAGGACGATAGGAAAGAATTGTATGTCACGGAATGAAGTAACCTCTCCCTTAACGTCAACAAAACGAAGGAGCTGATCGTGGACTTCAGGAGACAGCACAGGGACCACGCCCCCATCCACATCGTCTGGGCAACAGTGGAGAAGGTGAAAAGCTTCAAGTTCCTTTTCGTACACATCACTGACGTAACAGTTTTCCTTGGGTTGGGTTTATTTTAATCCTGCCTACATGCCCACAGCTGGCAGCACCCAAGTAATCATCAATTCGGAGTGCAGCTGCACACAACCAGATCGTAATACCCATGGTCAATTTAGTTTGACCACAGATTATCCATTATATTGACCCTCTAGTAGCCGCTCCAACAATGAAAATGAATGTCTTCAAAAAAGGAAGGCAGTCGGGACCATTCTAGCCAATGAGAGGGAAGATACACGTGTGAACAACAGGCACAACGGTTTCCATAAGTTACCACAGTCACAAACTCAAAATTGGCTAAATCWGAAAAATTCAGAAAAACACAAATTTGCTTTTTGGTCATTCATTAACTTAAGGTTAGGGTTAGGCATACGTTTAGCAGTGTGGTTAAGGTTAGGTTTAAAATAGTAGAAATAGCTGGGGTTTATGACTTTGTGGCTGTGGGAATTAGTGACAACCAGGCACACACAGATATAAAGTGTTTTTTCTTCCAGGATGTCATGTGTYCTACTTATATCAGTACACTCATTACATTTTTTGTTAACCAAATTTGACGCTCGCTCATTGTCTTCAATACAAACCTCCTCGATTGGTGAGAGAATKYTTTTTAAACGCCACCTGCTGGAGAAGATAGATTTTGGGCCCAGTTATCCCACTCACTTCTTCCACTTATTTGATGTTCCTATGGGGCTAATTAGGGACCATCAGTAAATTACACAATGTACATGGGACAATATTTTACAATGTTAGTAGCTCCAAATGTCAATGACTTAAAAACATCAAACCAACTATAAATTCTATAAATTCATATAGAAATATTGAAAGCATTTCATGAGACAAACTAAAGATGTGCAACATTGTGTTATTTATTGACAGCCCCTAACTAGCCCCAGAGATAGGCTATCCAATGTCAAACCAACTTTGCCACTATCACACAAACTGTGTTTGATGCAAATAAACTCTGATTTGATTTTGACCAGACCCCTATKGTCCCTGGTCAAATGTAATGCACTAAATATAGTAAATATGGTGCCATTTGGGAAGCCTCGTATTCTTACTGGATGGGGCCCCAGACACTGTAGCTACAGYAGCGCCTGTTAGAACGGGCAGGGGGTCACTTGAGGGATCCTCAACAGTCCTCCAACAGAGCAAGGAGGAGCGCTGCGAGCTGCATACAAGCTGAAGCAACATTAAAGGACCTTTCACTTTGAACATGGGGAGCTATTGTGCACACTTTCCTAATTATGCCCGAACATTCTGCTGACAGAAGGTGTACGGTCGGCCACTATGCCACAATCAAGACTTCATATTTCCTTTCCATTCGCTACCGTTCGGATCGGCCGTATATTAAAACACATCTCCTGTGACCAGTTTTCAAAGCCCCCCTTGATCATTATACATTATTTTCCCATTTAAATTCATAAGGGAAAACACTTAAAGGTCCAATGCAGTGGTTTTTATCTAAATATCAAATAATTTATGGGTAACAATTAAGTACCTTACTGTGATTGTTTTCAATTAAAATTGTCAAAAATAAACTAAATTAGCTTCTTATCAAAGAGCAATGTCTCAAGCAAGAAATTAGCTAGGACTGTCKAGGAGTGWTCTGAGTAGGGAGGGGRAAACTGAAAACTAGCTGTTATTGGCATAGAGGTTCGGAACTCTCTTTCTTATTGGTCTGTTATATTAATTCACCAGGCAGGCCAAAACTCCATCCCACCAAAACAGGCTTACATTTCAGGTGGTCTTTTTAAACAGCTCTTACACTAAAGGGGCATTATMGTCATATTCAAAATTTCACAGTATTATTCCAACCTCATAGTGTGGAACTATATATAAAACACAGGAAAATCACATTTTTGACTGCACTGTAAGTAATTTAAATCCCCATCCACTTTCAGCCGCTGATATCTCCAACAGATTGAATAATTTAGTTTTTTAACATTACGACATTCCATTACATTTTCCTACAGTCTTTCAAGTAGATCACCCGATCACCTCATTTCATACAGAGGTATATTCAGTATTYTTTTCTTTTTAAAAGGTTTGACAATCAAAATACAAATCACACTGCCACAATGTATAGTAGTCATACTGTGTATAATTCAAATGATGTGGCCTTTCCCATTCGCGTTGATTTGAATAAAATGCAGAATAAATTAATTGGGGGGCTGCTTATGTGCATACTACTTTTCAATTACTGTTAATAATGTACTGAGCCTATTGTGCCTTTCTGTCCATGCAACCTTAATCACATCCTAAATCTTCCGGGCACAATCAGAGACAAGCCTTCATGTTGCAGTTCCATACATGTGTCCTTCCACGAACCTGAAGCTAACCTACTCAGTAAAGCGCTGTCCTTATGTACATTCCCTTTTCCCACATTTTGTTACGTTACAGCCTTATTCTAAAATGGATGAAATACATTTTGTTCCTCATCAATCTACACACAATACCCCAGAATGACAAAGTAAAAACAGTTATTTTGAAATGTTTGCAAATGTATTAAAAATAGAAAACAGAAATACCTTATTTACATAAGTATTCATACCCTTTGATATAGCTCAGGTGCATCCTGTTTCCATTGATCATCCTTGAGATGTTTCTAAATGTAATTGATTGGACATTATTTGGAAAGGCACACACCTGTCTATATAAGGTCCCACAGTTGACAGGGCATGTCAGAGCAAAAATCAAGCCATGAGGTCAAAGGATTTGTCAGTAGAGCTCCGAGACAGGATTGTGTCGAGGCACAGATCTGGGGAAGGGTACCAATACATTTTTGCAGCATTGAAGGTCCCCAAGAACACAGTGGCCATCATTCTTAAATGGAAGAAGTTTTGAACCACCAAGACTCTTCCTCGAGCTGGCCACCCGGCCAAACTGAGCAGTCAGGGGAGAAGGGCCTTGGTCAGGGAGGTGACCAAGAACCCAATGTTCACTCTGACAGAGCTCCAGAGTTCCTCTGTGGAGATGGGAGAACCTTCCAGAAGGACAACCATCTCTGCAACACTCCAACAGTAAGGCATTTATGGTAGAGTGGCCAGACGGAAGCAACTCCTCAGTAAAAGGCACATGACAGCCCACGTGGAGTTTACCATAAGGCACCTAAAGGACTCTCAGACCATGAGAAACAAAATGTAACTCTTTGGCGTGAACGCCAAGCGTCAGGTCTGGGGGAAACCTGGCACCATCCTTACGGTGAAGCATGGTGGTGGCGGCATCATGTTGTGGGGATGTTTTTCAGCGGCACAGACTGGGAGACTAGTCAGGATCGAGGGAAAGATGAACAGAGCAAAGTACAGAGAGATACTTGAGGAATACCTGCTCCAGAGCACTCAGGACCTCAGACTGAGGCGAAGGTTCACCTTCCAACAGGACAACGACCCTAAGCACACAGCTAAGACAACGCAGAAGCGGCTTCGGGGCAGGTCTCTGAATGTCCTTGAGTGGCCCAGCTCAATCGAACATCCCTGGAGAGACCTGAAAATAGCTGTGCAGTGACGCTCCCCATCCAACCTGACAGAGCTTGAGAGGATCTGCAGAGAAGAATGGGAGAAACTCCCCAAATATAGGTGTGCCAAGCTTGTAGCGTCATACCCAAGAAGACTCAAGGCTTTAATCGCTGCCTAAGGTGCTTCAACAAAGTACTGAGTAAAGGGTCTAAATACTTATGTAAATGTGATATATATATATATATWTTTTTTTTATACCTTTACAAACATTTCCAAAAACCTGTTTTTGCTTTGTCATTATGGGGTATTGATAGTATATATGTATAGATTGATGAGGGAAAAAACTATTTAATTCATTTTAGAATAAGGCTGTAACGTAACAAAATGTGGAAAAAGTCAACAGGTCTGCATACTTTCTGAATGCCCTGTACAGTCCAGTACATGTGCTGTATCCTCTGAAGGAAAATATGGTGAATAGAATGGACACAAATCCAAGCTGACTGAAGCTAAGATAAGAGCAGCTCAATAAGTATTTGAATTTCAACAACCGCATGATTGAATAGGGGCCATGCTAGAGCCAATCAAATTGTCCTTCCATTAACTTGAATCTGCTTTAGTCAGTAGTATGCATTCCTTATGTGTCCTTACATATGCAATATTCTCTGGAGAAAGACTACTAAACAACTTTTCTTTGACAAATTAGTTCACCCCACACATATAAAAGGCCATGAAACAGTCCATGAAATGAAAAGCAAGAACAATGTGTTGTATTGAATTGTATTATATGGGTTGTTCAATCAACATCTAATGTGTTCTGTGAAGGTAACACAGTGATAGTTTGCTGTTTGGTTAGACACTGCTTACAGAGTGTGTGTGTGTGTGTGTGTGTGTGTGTGTGTGTGTGTGTGTGTGTGTGTGTGTGTGTGTGTGTGTGTGTGTGTGTGTGTGTGTGTGTGTGTGTGTGTGTGTGTGTGTGTGTGTGTGTGTGTGTGTGTGTGTGTGCACCTGTGGTATACTTTCTAAATTGAGATACAGATACAAATAAAATATAGCCCGTAGAATTCCAATCAGTCTTCATATCTCCCATCTATATTTATTTGCTCCTATCCTCACGGCAAATTACAGTGGTGGATATTGGATGACTATATTTAACATCCGACTGAATGCAAGCTACTGGCATACCATGCGTGGACATCAACATTAACATCAACAGAACATTTTTACTATAAAAAGTATAAATATATTAACCAAAATACTAAAATCATGGGCACATAAATGTAGATCAATCTGAGGTACAGAAAGCAGTCAAGCATACATTCAATCTCCATCGAAGCACCAGGTATAGAAAACGTCCTCAATTTGAAGTGAAAGCTCAAACGTCATTCAGAGAAAAGAGGGGGAGGTGGATAGGGGAGGGACAGAGGCAGAGAGAGAGATGTATTTTTGAGTGTGTAAGGCTGCCATCTACTGAGAAGAGTCTCTGCTTAGAATTTGAGCATGTTTGTGAAAAAGGGACAAAGAAGGTTCCTTGAGCCCAGCATTATTCCTTTGTGCTTGGTCGTGGTTGAGGTTAGATCTTGTTAGCGAATGGCTAATGCATTAATTCCCACACAGGTAATTGAAAACCTGTTTGTTTGTCGAGAGTCCCTTTGGCCTGCTAGTGCAATCTGCCAGTCCTCTTTGATGAAATAAAAGTGCTGTTACTGCTGCTTTCATTCTGCGTCTGTTTTCACTTTCGCTCTCCTCCTCTAACCTCTCTTTTGTTGCTCTCTGTATTTTTCTCTCCTGCTCTTGCAGACAGATAGAAAGTACATAATCTCTTTCACACTACCTTTCCCTCTGACATACGCTCATACTTCCCTCCACACTTCACTGGCATCACGTTGCTAGTTAGAGCCCAGCAGTGTGCCTGATCCTGCACAGATTCTACCCCCTCCCCCCTCCCCACTCGTAAACAATATACCGACAGGAGCACATTACAATTGCTGCTGTGCTGAGGTGATGCAGGCTCCACACATGTAGTTAGTGTATGTGTGTCTGTTGTGCGCTGACCGTGCTGCTTGCAGGTGTCAGTGCTCCGCCAAGAGGACCAGACAACAACTGGACCAGAAGCTACTGAGGTTCAGTATAGCATTGCCCTCATGGAGGAGAAACACAGTGATATTGATACTCATGATTTCATTTAAATAGAAAGCATGAAAATGTTAGGCTCTATCCAAAATGCCACTCTTTTCCCAAATAGCTTGTGCTAAGTAGTGTACTAAGATTACACTATATAAGGAATAGAGTGCCAGTTACTACAGAAGTCCAGAGAGGACATATTAATAAAACAAATATTATCTTGTTTCGTCGAAATCACGACATAGCAAAGGTTATCTTGCCGAGATCACGAGATGAACATATGAACATATTACATTTTGTTAGCATATGTTTAATCTTAGATGTCAAAGTATATCTTTAAAAAGTGGCAATAAGTAACGTCGCATAGATATTTGAGGCCTCTGGGTCACATTTTGGTTTTGTCATATTTATATTTTACGGTACATAATCCATCTTCTGAATTGGGAGTAAAATGGCTACTGATCATTATTAACATCCACTACTGTTGTGCCCTTGAGCAAAACACTCTAAACTGCTCCAGGGGCGCTCCTTATGCTGCTTCCACCATTTTGTGTGTGTGCGTGCGTGCGTGCGTGCGTGCGTGCGTGCGTGCGTGTGTGTGTGTGCGTGTGCGTGTGTGTGTGCGTGTGGTCCCGTGCTGTTAACATACAGCATCTTCTGATTTGGAAGACATCTATAACTGACAGACATAATGCAATTTCTGCCTGGGTTAATCCCTGATCAAAATAAAAACGGATTTGCCGTGAGCTCTGCCACCTCAGCCATACTGTCAATCTACCATTAATACATCCATTGCTATTTATAGAGTTTATCTTGTGATCTCGACAAAACAACTTTTGTTATGACGTGATCACCAGAAAATGAYCTTGTGGTCTCGAGAAAACTGATCATGACATAAATTAGTAATGATCTCGACATAAGGGAATACGTTTTTTTAATTAATATGTCCTCTCTGGACCTCTCTGGAAGTTACAGCCTTAGATTGTGGAAAATTAGAACATTTACTTAAGGATAGTGGTAATAAAGTGTCCTAAGCATAAGGAAGGAAGCTGTGTCTTATATTACAGTGTCTATTTTTCTTCTTCCACCTCCTCTTCTTAGGATGAGCATTACAGGCTTTTTGCAGCCTGCATTCTAATGAGGAAGAGAGAGGGAGGTTGTGTAACGCGGTGGTGTGCTTATATAAGACGGGGGTTGTTGATAGAATGTGCAGGACCCGGGTTCTGATAGGGAAAGGGAGGTATGGGATTTTTGAAGGGGTGCGGCCGATGCTAATGAGAGCTATCGAATGGAAAGACGGCAAGCCTCGTCAGAAAATCATAACTCGTTCCTGAACAGCTAATTACACCTCACCAAAAAAAGGGGGGTGGGGTCGTCCTTAAAGTCTGGACCCTAAATTGCGTCCAATTACAAAAACGTCACTTTGAACCATTATACTCAAGTACACTATGAATTAAAGAATGATTATGTGCAAACAGTGGGAAGACAGGGCAATTCACAGGGCAATTTACAATGCAGGGATTCAAGCACAGACCAGTTGGATGTCTGGGAGTCTTTTGATATTAGAAAAGATTAAGTACAGTACCCCCCCCCCCCCCAATCAATTAAAGACACATATCTGACCCTGAGTATGATAATGTGATGGCTCCTGAGTGGCACAGCAGTCTAAGTCACTAGAGGTGTCACTACAGACCCTAGTTTGGGAGTCCCATAGGGTGGCGCACAATTGACCCAGCGTTGTCCGGGTTAGGGGATGGTTTGGCCGGGGTAGCCCATCATTGTAAATAATAATTTGTTCTTAACTGGCTTGCCTAGCTAAATAAAAGTTTTTTAAAAATGAAGTGTTTGAGTGCGAGTGCGCATGTGGGTGTTGAGATAACAGGCTCTCTCTTCCGGGTATTTTGTTTTGGCATCCTATACTGTATTTGCATTAGGTTTAGGAAACGTGACCTATTTAGGTGGAATGCTATAGAAACACAACAGCTTCCCAAGCACACTGTGCATGATAGTTCTTCTTCCTCGTACATGTATTCCTAGACATACAAATCTTACAGATAACAAATCAATTAACCAAGTCGCTCTGAAGCATCACTTCAACTTTAACAAACACTGGGAAAATCAAATCAAATTTTATTTGTCACATACACATGGTTAGCAGATGTTAATGYGAGTGTAGCGAAATGCTTGTGCTTCTAGTTCCGACCATGCAGTAAAATCTAACAAGTAATCTAACCTAACAATTTCACAACAACTACCTTATGCACACAAGTGTAAAGGAATAAATAAGAATATGTMCATAAAAATATATGAATGAGTGATGGCAGAACGGCATAGGCAAGATGCAGTAGATGGTATAGAGTACAGTATATACATATGAGATGAGTAATGTAGGGTATGTAAACATTATATAAAGTGGCATTGTTTAAAGTGGCTAGTGATACATTTATTACATAAATATTTCCATTGTTAAAGTGGCTAGAGTTGAGTCAGTATGTATGTTGGCAGCAGCCACTCAATGTTAGTGATGGCTGTTTAACAGTCTGATGGCCTTGATAGAAGCTGTTTTTCAGTCCCTCGGTCCCCGCTTTGATGCATCTGTACTGACCTCGCCTTCTGGATGATAGCGGGGTGAACAGGCAGTGACTCGGTGGTTGTTGTCCTTGATGATCTTTTTGGCCTTCCTGTGACATCGGGTGGTGTAGGTGTCCTGGAGGGCAGGTAGTTTGCCCCCGGTGATGCGTTGTGCAGACCTCACTACACTTTGGAGAGCCTTGCGGTTATGGGCGGAGCAGTTGCCGTACCAGGCGGTGATACAGCCCGACAGGATGCTCTCGATTGTGCATCTGTAAAAGTTGTGAGTGTTTTTGGTGACAAGCCGAATTTCTTCAGCCTCCTGAGGTTGAAGAGGCGCAGCTGCACCTTCTTCACCACGCTGTCTGTGTGGGTGGACCATTTCAGTTTGTCCGTGATTTGTACACCGAGGTACTTAAAACTTTCCACCCTCTCCACTACTGTCCCGTCGATGTGGATAGGGGGCTGCTCCCTCTGCTGTTTCCTGAAGTCCACGATCATCTCCTTTGTTTTGTTGACATTGAGTGTGAGGTTATTTTCCTGACACCACACTCCGAGGGCCCTTAATCTAGACTGCATGTTTGAATTATACAGTTGTTCATATGTAATCATCTTTTTTAGTAGTTCATCTGTAATAAATATTTGTTATAGCCTAGAGTCATATGTACTGAACCTTTCAGTTATAGAGTAGTTCCTCCGTAATGAATATTCTACAGTCAACATTCCACTGTCATATATACTTTAAGTGTCCAGTTTACCCTGTTCACAAAAATTGTTCGCTCCTACAGTGAGTCACGTAGCCATGCCTTTCTATATAAAGCAGGCAGACAGGTACAGTATCTAGTTAGTTTTCGATTGAACGTTAGAACGGGCAAAAATACTGACCTAAGCGACTTTGAGAGTGGTATGATCATTGGTGCCAGTGTAACAGTATAACTTTACGGCGTCCCCTCGCCCCGACACGGGCGCGAACCAGGGACCCTCTGCACACATCAACAACTGACACCCACGAAGCGTCGTTACCCATCGCTCCACAAAAGCCGCAGCCCTTGCAGAGCAAGGGGCAACACTACATCTAGGTTTCAGAGCAAGTGAAGTAACTGATTGAAACGCTACTAGCGCGTACCCGCTAACTAGCTAGCCATTTCACATCCGTTACACTCACCCCCCTTTCAACCTCCTCCTTTTCCGCAGCAACCAGTGATCCGGGTCAACAGCATCAATGTAACAGTATACTTTAAACCGTCCCCTCGCCCCGACACGGGCGCGAACCAGGGACCCTCTGCACACATCAACAACGGTCGCCCACGAAGCATCGTTACCCATCGCTCCAAAAGGCCACGGCCCTTGCAGAGCAAGGGGCAACACTACATCTAGGTTTCAGAGCAAGTGACGTAACTGATTGAAACGCTACTAGCGCGTACCTGCTAACTAGCTTCCACACAAATAGCTTACAAGCAACTGATGCAGGCCTTTGGAACATCTACATTTTAAAAAGTCTAATAAATCCATGTAATATAGCCAACACCATCACAATAAATCCATTACTTATTTTAGACAGGTCTAAAGAAGCATGATATGAAGAAAATTTAGTATTTTTCAGAAGATCAGAATAGCATACTCTGAGTTGTTAGGTCCTGATCTGGCTATGCCAAATGGCTGTGGGCTACACTAGTTAATTTAGTGCACATGCAGCTAAGGTTGTGTTGAGCGGTTAACAAAGAAATAGGTATTCCTATATGCTTAATTTAGAGATATTAATGTAACTTTAGTTGTTCTACAAATGTTGGGCTATATGTTTTGATTTTTAATACATTGTAAGGCTGCATGATGCGACTCTAATGATTTTTTAAAAGTCGCTTGAAAGGCATGAGCTCTGCTTTGTCACTCATTCACAATTTRACAAGCACTTGATAATGCCTAGTGCACTTGATAATGCCTACCTTAAAAAAATCCATGCCTTTTGCGGCCAGTGGCCATTGTGCCCTTCTCCCTGAGTGCTGCACGCTCCGAATCACCTCTCAGTTACATGGCTCATGATCAGGTCTTTCTCACAGGCTACAAGTGAAGACAGACATCTGGGATGCAACTGGCTCATCCTTATCCAATTCTGAGGTGCATATTGAAGATATTGGATGAACTGTCCACATTTACTGTTCATCAGCCAACAAGATGAGTAGGCCTAACAAACAGCAAAAGTATTAGCCTATGTCAATCTACTATCCCACATAGTACAAAAGTATTCCAAACATAGCCTGGGACAGTTGTGGGATGCGATAGATCCCAAATTAATACAACCACTAGCATCAAAAATCATACAGGCCTATGGGCTAGGCTACATGAGGTGTGCAACTATGATTTGAAAAAGTCGCAAAAAAAAGGCATGGTTTCTTATGCTGGGGATTATTCACAAGTGATAATATATAATATATGTGTGACATTTGTTTTGATCTAGAATGGACCATTATCATGCACCTGTATCGAAACAGGGTCAGCGGGAAAAAAATACATGTTATCTATGCACTTAAATAGCGAATAGATGCTTTTCCCATGGTTGATTTTCATGCCAGCCTGGTAGGCTACTCCTGTTGGAAATATTAGCAATGCGCTTAATATTAGGAAAGTAGGGAAATAAATATAGTAGGCCTAGCCTATAGAAAGATGATGGGATCCTCCTCTTTTTAGTAGAGCCGATCACTCTGTTTTTTTTAATGTTGCGCAGCATGAGCTCATGGGCTCTCATGAAGTATTTGATTAGATTTTCGATTACATTTGCATTGATGTCAGAGTGATTAGAGGGACAATAGAGTGCTGAGTACTAGACATTTAGCAAGTTTGGTGGGCTAATGATGACCAGCAGCAGCATCAGCGCTTGGAGAAGCCTAATTTCCGTGGCTAAACGGTCACGTGGAATTTGACTGCATTCATGACTCGTGACCGTAATACGGTCATCGCATCAGCCCTAAGCACAACTCATCAGTCCTTGTCATGGATGAGCTATTGCAGCAGGCGGCCACACGGTTCCACTCCTATAAGCTAAAAACAAGGGGCTCCAGTGGGCATGCCATGAACACTAGACAATTGAGCAGGGGAAAAACATCACCTGGTCAAGTGAATCCCGGTTCCTGTTGCGCCATGCTGATTGCAGAGTCAGGATTGGCGTAAGCAGCATGAGTCCATGGCCCCATCCTGCCTGGTGTCAACGGTACAGGCTGCTAATGGTGGTGTAATGGTGTGGGGAATGTTTTCCTGGCACACGTTAGGTCCCATAATCAATGTTCCCTCTAAGCTGCGCACCTCCTCCAGGACTGCCTCGCTGAAGAAATGCCAGACCACATGGAGATGCAAGAGATTGAACTTCACTTAGTTCGCCACATTAGTTTACACTATATAGGTCAACGTTTTTTCTGTGATTGAATCAACATTATATCAGCCCCTTTTCAATGAAACAAACCAAAACAAATCTAACTTTGCAAGATTGAGTCTGATTTTGTTGTAGGTAGAGCCAGAGCGCAACCGATAATAATTATATTTGCTTGAGTAGCCCTCTCACGGTCTTTAAATCACCCAGAGTGAATGTGCATTTCAGATCAGCACAAAGCGTCGAGCGTGTGCACATTTTATTATATATTTTTTTACCCTTTTTCTCCCCAACTTCGTGGTATGCAATTGGTAGTTACAGTCTTGTCTCATCGCTGCAATTCCAGGTACGGCCTCGGGATAGGCGACGGTCAAGAGCCATGCATCCTCCGAAACACAACCCAACCAAGCCGCACTGCTTCTTGACACAATGCCCTTGTTGACATTTTTTTGCTATTTAGCGAGTTATTAGCCCAGTTATAGATAAGTATAGGTCAGCAACGGTGAGTTACTACGTCCTACAAGAGCACAAAATGTGTAGGCTACATTTTAAGCTGTCTTTGAAAAGACAGTCAGGTACGTCTTAATTAAAGGGGCAGTGTTGTATTTTCAAACATGCAAGAATATGCAAATAAGCCAATGGGCAGAAGGGTAGCCTACATTGTCTAATTGTCTATGGTAATAATAAATACATTTATTTTGCAAGGTGGTTTCTTGCATCATTAAACACAATACAATGCCATTTACAGTCACTTATTTGGCCCATGGTGTTACATGCCCAAAAAGAAATTATCATTAAATAATGTCAAGCCCTTCATAATGTATAAAGTTGCATGCAATGTAGGCCTGCATTGAACACCACATAGGCTAATGTAGGCTATATCATAGAAATCGAAAGCTATTTCTATATGAACATTTATAAATTTGAGGGAACAATGCCCTTGATACCAATTGAGCAACGTTTCCATGCCCCGAAGAATTCAGTATGTTCAGGAGGCAAAAGGGGGTCTGACCCGGTACAAGATGCGTGTACCTAATAAACTGGCCACTGAGTGTATGTATCAAGCCATCATGTCTGTAAACAGAAGTTAATGAGTACTGCATTGAGCTTTCTGTCATAAGTAGCAAAGTGTTTAATTTTATACCATAGTAGAAGTGTACTTTGTTGAGCTGACATTCTTAGCAAACCATTTTGTTCTGTAGTTGTAGTAGTAGCCAATGTGTCCAGTTGAGTTGAGTTTGCTGTGCTTTCAGGTGTATTTCATTATGTACCAAACGGAAGAAAAACAGACAGAAATCGGGAGGGATTACCTGAACTTGTCAGGTGACATAAGGAATACCACCCAGGTTCAACCCACAGGCCCAATGTAGCAGTCTGTTCAGTCGGGTGAAAACGTGGAGGTTCGAACTGAACTTGTCCAATGAGATGACAGGCTTTTGTGTTCCATTGCAAAACGTTTTGCGACGTAGTGTCCTTCTGCAAAACGTTTTGCGACGTAGTGTCCTACTGAACAGACCATGGACACAGCTCTTCTGTTATTAGCCTAATATCCCATAATAAATGTGATGTGTTTTTAGGTGTATTTCACCAGAGTACTAGTACTGCATTTACAGTCCTCAGGCAATATTCACACCATGACGTTTGACTAAATTTACAACACATAACATCTATTAGGGATGTGTGCAATGCAACAACAATAAATGTGCCTTTCTAAATGACTAATTAGAGGAAATGATGTCATTATGTAAAAAAGGAAATTGTTTTCAACAACAGCGCCTGGTGTTCCCACCATATTTAAACTCTTGAAAAGACATGGCCTTTGTTTTGATGTTTTCTCCCTCCAAATGTGTAAGATTTATCCAGTAATTTCCGGAAAACTATAGCTGTATCGATCCTCTGTTTTTTAGTTTTTATTGTGGCAAGGCAGTTACTTCTTGGGGGAAGGGAAACGACTCTATTACATTTTTTAAAGATATAGACCCCATAAACTGTTTAGAAAGATTGTACCTGAAGCTATGCTGGCTAAAAGGAAAACACAGTTGGTTATTTTTCTCGCACCCGTCTCTCCCTCTTTCCCTCTCTATTTGGTTAAGTATCCTGTGCAGGCAAGTGATAGAAACATAAACAGTTTTTTAGGAGTTCATTTTATATAGACAGCCCGTTCATTGAAACCATTTACACCGTTGCTTGCTAATGATGCCGAGACAACTTGTTTATGTTGAGATGTTTATGACCTGTTTATGGAGTCAATGAATCTCCTACGAGACACAGGGGCTAATGGCGGAACAGAAAAATAAATTAACAGCTACAGTATAATGGACGTGTCATATAAAACAAACAAAATAAACAACGTGTTAGTGTCACTCACTGGTCTCTCCCAGCAAGAGATAGAGTGTGGTTAGCGAATTGTATTTATTAGGGCACGTAATGGAAACCGTTTTAAAACTTTGGAACAGTAAATTAAAATTAGCTCTTCTTATTGGACAAAGTAAAGGTAGTCCCTTCCTGTGTCAGCCCGGATTTTTCCTATTTTTTACTGCAGGGATAGGCAACTTTGATAGGGGTGGGGGCCTCAAAAAAAAGGAACTCGTCATGAGGGGCCGGGTCTGCATACCCACTTCCATATCCACAAGTGCAGTCAGAGCCGGCCCTAGCCTTTTGGGGCCCCTAAGTGACATTTATTTGGCACCTTACGAGGAAAACAGCTGGAGGACACAGCAGGTGGGGTAGGGGTTGGTGTAGGTGATCTTCCCTGCCCCCTTCCACCGGGGCACACACTTCAAAGGCCTGACAGAAGAGAGACACACAACACAGGTCTAGGATCAGTTAAGGCTCCCTTAGAATTCTATCCTTAACCATTGGGGGGGAGGGGGGCTGACCTTAGATCAGTGTCTAGGGGAGAAACACAACACTAGAAACACACAATGTTCCAGGTAGTAGTAGCCATTAGAATAAGGTCTAGGATCACTTTAGATCTGATCATGGCCTCTATCATTAGGGGGTTAATGACCTTACATCAGTGTCTAGGGGCAACGTCATCCTACTGGCCTAAAGTATGTGATACGAATGCAAATGGTCCAGTAGAATAAATATCAGTGTAGAATGCAACAGAAAGGAACGTTCCGAGYAAATAGCTGGTCAGGATGAGACTGAGACTTATTAATTAGGCACCAAACGGAAGAAAATAGACTGACACAGGGAGGGACTACTACCTGAATTTAACCAATAAGATATGCTCCTTTTATTTTCCGTTGTTTTGTTACGGTGTTCACTAATGAATATGACCCTGATCTTGTAGGGGCTGTTCATCATTCGCCCTATCAGATTGTGCATCTAAAATCACTTGGGAGATTATGCTCAATGCTTAGAAGGGGCCCAGATTAGGTTATGGAGAGATAACACAGAGTCAGAGCCATTAAGGATTAAAGTCACATAATATTATGTGCTTATTAAATCTCAATCTCACAGATGTACCAAAAACATATAACGCTGTCATTGTGAAATCCACAAAGATTGCACATCTTCATTCATAATTTAGCAGAGGATCATAACAGTGGAGAGAAACAAATTGTTATTACGGGTACGTTTCTTGTCATTATGACATCATAAGGGGAATAATGGTTCCACTGCATTGCACAAGTCTTTGTGGATTTAATAAGCACATACAGTCATTCAGACTGTTTCACTACCCATCTAAGAGATACTGTGGGCTAAGGTTATAACAGCCAATCTATAGGGCTCTGGTTAAAAGTAGTGCACTATGTACGGAATAGGGTGCCATTTAGGATGCATGCCATGTCTTTATCCAGCCATCTCCACTGCCAGGAATCACTCTCTCTCCTTCTCCCTCCCTCTCTTTATCTCTCTCCTTTAACTGCAGGTGTCCTTTATGGGTTTGTTCCCCCATTCAGACAAATGGGACACATTATCCTGTATTGAGCCGCTGTGCAAGTTTCTGAGTGTGAGTGTGTAATAGCTCTATATGTCTGTGTGTGCCAGTGTGAATAAGTGTCTATCTGAGAGAGAGAGAATGAAAGACAAGGAGAGCAAAAGAGAGATGGTAATCACSTTTTAGGGAAGACCCAGATGCAGACAGTGTCGAAGTAACACAAGTGTATTACTAGAACAGGGGGCAGGCAAAACAACAGGTCAAGGGCAGGCAGAGGTCAGTAATCCAGATCAGAGTCCAAAAGGTACAGAACGGCAGGCAGTCTCAGGGTCAGGGCAGGCAGAGGTCAATAATCCAGGGCGGTGTAACAAGGTACAGAATGACAGGCAGGCTCAGGGTCAGGGCAGGCYGAATGGTCAAAACTGGGAAAACTAGAAAACAGGAACTAGAAACAGACAGGAACAAGGGGAAAAACGCTGGTAGGCTTGGCGAACAAAACTAACTGGCAACAGACAAACAGAGAACACAGGTATAAATACATTGGGTATATTGGGGAAGATGGGCGACACCTGGAGGGGGTTGGAGACAAGCACAAAGACAGGTGAAACAGATCAGGGTGTGACAGATGGATAGATACCAAGAGTAGGAGCGAGAGAATGAGAGAGACAGGCAGCGAAAGAGAGCGAGAGAGACAGACAGAGGTTTGAGGGGGGGGGGGGTTCACCTTGGACAGGAAGGGAAGACGACAAGTGAGGCTGAGAAGCCAGGAGGCCACCAGCGTTTGTTGCTCCATGTTCACCATGGTGAGGTAGCAGAAGCGGCTGCCTGCCTACAATGGACACACACGCAYCTGCAGGTCCTGCACCGCGCCTGGGGGGAGGACAAACACTTCCGTTGCGTCCACCTGGGTGAGGGGAGGGAGAGTAGTGAATGGGGGAGGAGGGGGAGAGAGAGAGAAAGAGAAGGGAGAGAGAGTAACATTGCTACAGGGCTCCCTTGTAAAAAGAGACATGGTCTCAAAGGGACTCCCTGTTCAAATACATTTAAAATCGTAAAATTGTAATAATCAAATAAATAGATACAGTTCTCAGTCAACCTGCTCAAGACACAGAACCTGCTCAATAGGTTCAATAGTCTTTGTAAGACTCTCTCTCTCATTGAAATATATATAAAACATATATCCTTCGCTACAGTAAGCATGACTTTATTCCACAGTGAATAGAATCACTTTGTTTACAGAAAGAAGTTCAGTTGTGGCAGTCAGATTAGATAATAAACATATAACAGCAACATTCACACGTCATACAGATATTATACAAGATAAACATGAGCAGCAACATTTCAAAATGAAGGACAGTACAGTATGTCATCCAGTCTAAAGTGAATATTGACTAAGGTTGTGTCTGAAATAGCACCCTATTCCCTATCTATTGCCCCACTTTTGACCACAGCCCTATGGGACCTATATAGTGCACTACTTTTGACAAGGGCCCATAAAGCTCTGGTCAAAAGTAGGGCACTATATAGCAAATAGGCTGCCATTTCGGACCCAGAGCTTAACTCTATCAACCATGGTGGCAGAGAGGCACAGGACAGCCAGTTGTACCTTGAGCTCCTGTGGGTGCGAGGAGTAACACCAGGGCTTCCGGATGGCCTGGGTGCCCCGCAGCACCAGTGATTGACAGGGCCGCTGGCCCGTCACACAGCTGATATCCGCCCACTGCAGGAAGTGCACATACCTGCCAGATATGGGCGGGGACCACCAGCCACTTATCGCTATGGAGACATCAGGAGAGAAAGCAATTATGTCTCCGAGCGAAGCGACTCGCGACGAGAGAGGGAGGGATGGGACTAATAACAGTTGATTTATCGCTGTGGCAATAAGTGACATCAGCGTGTCAGTCATTTTTTATAATCTCGTCTGATAGCTCTGGGCTGCATCCCAAATGGCACCCTATTCCCTATATAGTGCAGTACTTTTGACCAGAGCCCCATATAGGGAACAGGTTTCCATTTGGGAAGCAAGCCCTGGCCGAGGAGATATCATAGGAATCATTCTCCTTGGTTCGAGTTCCAGTTGATTCCGGAATGAGCGGTGGTTATGGAGGTCAAATGTCACCTCTTCAGCCTCGTCATCCCTCGGGCATGGGAGGAGAGAGTAGATTTTGATCAGGAAATGGATTCTGCCACGAATCTACCGTACTGATTAAGCCAATGAGATTAAGGCCCCGCATGAGCAATCTAATCAGAGGATCTTTGAGGGGGGTGGGTAAGCGTGTGTGTTTATGCAGAATACAAACGTGAACACTGTGACTAAAAACTTTMAGATTTGCGGGCTCAGACTGGCCGGCACTTTCAAATACACATATTGACTCCACTGGTGCCTGTTTAAGAGACATTTTTAGGAGATTTATTGAATTATTTCCGTGGAAATTAACTATTTTMTTTTCCTAGAAATGCTCCATTGTCTTTTCGTGGAAATTCAATTTTTTATTTGTTAGCCACTTATTAAATTGAGTTTTCGTTAGCAAATGAGTTCCATAATTCAGTATCCATTCCTTTGTGAACGCTTTTTTGTTTTATCCCGCACTAACAAATCAGATCCAACTACTCAAGTGCTCAGTGAACAGATGATTAGTTTGGGATAGAACAAAAATGTGCACCCCCTAAGGGTAACCCTGGGAAATGGAGGGAGAAACACTGTCGTAATTAACTCACCCACCAAGTTTCTGCACCAATTATTAGAGCAAATTATTCCATTCACTCTCTCACCAACATCTTTGTTTCAAAGATGACATTGGTGTCACTGCAACCCACCAAGATCTGAGACCCAGCATCTGTGGCACCGGTTGGCATGCCAGACAGAGGGAGAAAGAGAGAGGGACAGAGACAGAGAGTGAGAGAGGTAGAGGTAGAGTGAGAGAGAGACAGCAAGTGAGAGAGGTAGAGAGACAGAGGGTGAGAGAGGTAGAGAAAAAGAGAGATTGAGGGGGATAAAAGAGATGAAGAGAACAGAGAGAACAAACAGAACATTTAGTGCACACCTGACAGCGAGCGTATGTGTGTGTGTGGCGGCATCTCTTTCTCTATGTGTGCGTGTGTGTGTCTGCTATTGCATCTCTGTGTGTGTGTTAGCGTGTTGGTCTATCTCTGTGTGTGTGTGTGTGTGTGTGTGCTGTCTCTTATACACATCTAGATGTGTATAAGAGACAGGTCTGTGTGTGTGTGTGTGTGTGTGTGTGGTTAGACTAATGGGGCTAACAGTGGGCACCTGGTGTTCTTTCCCAGGGGGTTAGGCGCCAGGCCTTCGTCAGGAAGGACAGCTCTGGCTTGTAAAAGCGAAACTTCTGGTCGATAGCATGCAGCGTGGGCTCCAAACTAACCTGGAAGATGGCCAGCGGCTTGTCGTCCTCTGTCCTGAAAGTCACCTGCAGGTTGGGGGGAGGGAGGGGAGTGTGGACAATAAAGGGAAGTGGAGGTTTAATATCGAAAAAGGTCAAGTTTGAGGAGAATAATGCTAACTACTGTAGCTGTAGCAAAAGTAAACAATTAATTATCTTGAATACTGTCACTACTGGCCAACATAGACAACTCAAGGTAAGAGGAATTTAACCTCTTTGGGGTAGTGTCCCACCTGGCCAACATCCGGTGAAATTGCAGAGAGCGAAATACAAAATTCATAATTTTCATAATATTGTAAACTGTTATGCTCAAAACATATTGATACAACAGTAGCTAAGATGGGATGAAGTCTGTCCATTTTAAAGTGCTTCTCTACCTTTTTAACAGCACTATCAACATGGCAGGTCCTAYAGGCTCTAGTTTTGTCGCACGTGGACTACTGTTCAGTCGTGTGGTCAGGTGCCACAAAGATGGGACTTAGGAAAATTGCAATTGGCCCAGAACAGGGCAGCACGGCTGGTCTTTGGATGTACACAGAGAGCATAAATTAATAATATGCATGTCAATGTCTCCTGGCTCAAAGTAGAGGAGAGATTGACATGTTGAAAGCACGAGCTCTCTGTTTAAACGACTAGCACACAGCTCAGAMACCCATGCATACACCACAAGATATGCCACCTGAGGTCTTTTCACAGTACTACATGGAGCCATGACTACATGGAACTCTATTCCACATCAGGTAACTGATGCAAGCAGCAGAATCYGATTTTAAAAAATGGATAAAAATACACCTTATGGAACAGCGGGGACTGTGAAGCAACACAAACATAGGCACAGACACATGCATACACACATGATAACATACACACTATACACACACTTGGTGGATTGTGAATTCGTTAATGAATGTATTGTAATGTTTAAAAAAAAAAATATGTAACCTTAATTTTGCCGGACCCCAGGAAGAGTAGCTGTAATGTGGATTCATAATAAATACAAATACAGAGAATTTGATTTATGCAAGTAAAGCAATGCATGACAATAATCAAAATCCAGTCCATAATAAATACAAATACAACATACTTAAAGAAAAAAATAAGCAAACACGTTTGGGGTTAGCCAAAAGGCATGTGGGAGACTCCCCAAACATATGGAAGAAGGTACTCTGGTCAGATGAGACTAAAATTGAGTTTTTTGGCCATCAAAGAAATGCTATGTCTGGCGCAAACCCAACACCTCTCATCACCCCGAGAACACCATCCCAGCATCATGCTGTGGGGATGTTTTTCATCGACAGGGACTGGGAAACTTGTCAGAATTGAAGGAATGATGGATGGTGCTAAATACATGAAAATTCTTGAGGGAAACCTGTTTCAGTTTAAGGGGAAACATTTAAATGTCTTGGAAAGGCCTAGTAAAAGCCCAGACCTCAATCCAATTGAGAATCTGTGGTATGACTTAAAGATTGCTGTACATCAGCGGAACCCATCCAACTTGAAGGAGCTGGAGCAGTTTTGCCTTGAAGAATGGGCAAAAATCCCAGTGGCTAGATGTGCCAAGCTTATAGAGACATACCCCAAAATAATTACAGCTGTATTTGCTGCAAAAGGTGGCTCTACAAAGTATTGACTTTGGGGGGGTGATAGTTTGCACACTCAAGTTTTCTTTTTTTTGTGTTATTTCGGTGTTTGTTTCACAAAAAAAAATTTTTTTATCTTCAAAGTGGTAGGCATGTTGTGTAAATAAAATGATACAAACCCCCCCCAAAATATATTTTTAATCCAGGTTGTAAGGCAACAAAATAGGAAAAATGCCAAGGGGGTGAATACTTTCGCAAGCCACTGTACTGTATAGTGTATTTTGTAGGTTATCCAATATTATTTGTACTATGTTTTGTAACTTTCCCCAGGTCATTGCTGTAAATGAGAACGTATTCTCAGTCAACTCACCTGTTAAAATAATAAATAAATAAAAACACACACGCCAGACCTGCGTTCAAATACTATTTCAAATACAGTGTATCTCAATAAATTTTTACATACATTTTGAAGTAAGTATTCATTTTTTTTTGTAGTTGAATATTGGAACGGATTTGAAACATACACTTGGAAACTATTGGCATGCACTTAGAAATACTAAAATACACTGATTCAAATACACTCCCAGGCATTTAACCCATGTATTGAAAAATAGTATTAGAAAATGTATAGGAAATTATTTGAAAATACTTTCAAATACTTGCAATAAGTAATTGATTCGGGCCACAATATTTGAACAACTAATTGACCGACGTCGGTTCAATTACTTTAATTTAGTTTTTTTGGGGGGGTGCTCAACGCACCGTTTCTCTAAAGAGAAATCAAATCATTCACAAGATAAATTAAGTCAAGGACTATGTGGGACTATTGTAACGGTTCTCCTCCTCCTCTTCATCCGAAGAGGAGGAGCAAGGATTCGACCAAAATGCAGCGAGGTGTGATGACATATTGAAATTTATTTAAAGAYGAAGACGAACACGAAAAACACTTGGAAAATTACAAAATAACAAAACGACGTAGACAGACCTGAACATGGAACTTACATAACTACACGATAGAATCGAAACAGGAACAGACTACATCAACGAACGAACAACCGACCGTCCCGTGTGTGCGCAGACACAGACACGAAGACAATCACCCACAAACAAACAGTGTGAACAGCCAACCTATATATGGTTCTCAATCAGAGGAAAACGTCAAACACCTGTCTCTGATTGAGAACCATATAAGGCTAATTACAAGTGACCTAAACATAGAAACACAAAACATAGAATGCCCACCCCAACTCACGCCCTGACCAACTAAACACATACAAAAATAACATAAAACAGGTCAGGAACGTGACAACTATGGGCTGATTGGAAGTTGTAGTTTTCATTAGGCAAATATTCATCCTTGTTCAGCGCAGAAACGTGGTAATTTACTAAAACGGCCATACTCTGTTCTTTTCGGCCACGGACAGAGGCAGATACACACAAACCATTTGACACCGCTTGAGAGAGGAATGGTAACACGATGACAGGGACAGAGACAGTTCGTGTTCGTGAGGTAGCTMTACCTGATTTATAGTTCTAGTAGTTGGTAAGAAGCAGTCTTGAAAGTATGCCTTATCTACTTTGTAGAACTAGTACAATTATTTTGTCAGATAGCTAGCTACTACTTGCCTAGCTAAATACGGAGGAGTCATTCAATTGGGAGCACAGAGATAACGTTAGATGGTTCATTGTTGTCTGGCTGGCTCACTGTTACTGCCTGAGCAGAGATGAGATGATGAGTTTAAGGAATTAAAAATAGCCATCAAATAAAAACAAAGTCATATACACAACTGAAAGTAAAGTAACTAGTGTGAATAAATGATGGTTAATAAGTGATAAGCAGTAATGGACATCACGACCATCATGGGGATCTTATTAATTATTTTATTCTGTGTTACAGCATTCAACCCACTCTGTGTCAGGAAAAAGGCAGGTGATGACTGAAGGATGTTCTAAAACCATTTTAATGTCATCATTTCATAATGCATTTCATGTTTAAATCTTCTCATGGCTGCAATCCCGTTAACGGGATGATATGACAACAGCCRGTGAAAGTGCAGGGCGCCAAATTCAAACAACAGAAATCTCATAATTAAAATTCCTCATACATACATGTATCTTATACCATTTTAAAGGTCATCTTGTTGTTAATCCCACCAAAGTGTCCGATTTCAAATAGGCTTTACAGCGAAAGCACCACAAACGATTATGTTAGGTCACCGCAAAATCACAGAAAAACACAGTCATTTTTCCAGCCAAAGACAGGAGTCACAAAAAGCAGAAATAGAGATAAAATGAATCACTAACCTTTGATGATCTTCATCAGATGACACTCATAGGACTTCATGTTATACAATATGTTTTGTTCGATAAAGCTCATATTTATATCCAAAAACCTCAGTTTACATTGGTGCCATGTTCAGAAAWGCCTCCAAAATATCCGGAGAAATTGCAGAGAGCCACGTCAAATAACATAAATACTCATCATAAACTTTGATGAAAGATACATGTTTTACGTAGAATTAAAGTTACACTTGTTCTTAATGCAACCGCTGTGTCAGATTTCAAAAAGCAGATGTGCGATGGAACAGAGCTCCCTCTCATGTGAACTTGCATGGTCAGAGCATTGCCAGGTCATGGTAGACCTGACTATTTCCTGTCTCCTTCGGCTCCACTACACAGTAGAGGCATCAGACAAGATTCTACAGACTGTTGACATCTAGAGGAAGCTGTAGGAAGTACAAACTCATCCATATCCCACTGTGTGTTCTGTAGGGGCTGTGTTGAAAATCGACCAACCTCAGAAATCCCACTTCCTGTTTGGATTTTTTCTCAGGTTTTTGCCGACCATATGAGTTCTGTTATACTCACAGACATCATTCAGAGTGTTTTCTATCCAATACGAATAATAATATGCATATATTAGCAACTGGGACTGAGGAGCAGGCAGTTTACTATGGGCACCTCTGTGCACCTTTCATCCAAGCTACTCAATACTGCCCCTGCAGCCATAAGAAGTTTWAAAAAATAATTTAAACCGACATTTTAAACCCAGAMWWTTTTTTTTWAATGAAACTGAACCGACCTCAAAAACASAAATCACTCAGCACTAGAAAATAATCAAATAGAACCGAACAGAAAACAAAAAATCAAATATACATGTATTTGAACACAGGTCTGACACACAAACACACACAAACTCACTGTTACGAAACCAAGTAACTAGCCTACTGATTCGCTCAAAATGGTAACGAAAGTAAATATACAAAAAATAAAAACTACAAACAGGCATGGCCAAATTAAATAGATAACACAAAACAAAGGCAGGCAGAGATGTTTCTGGCCACCTCTCTCTTACAGATTGACTATCATCTCTAATTGCCCACACCCCTGATCAGGTTGCTGCTGCCCSCTAGGGATGGAATGTAGAAGAGGTAGTGTAGTGTTTACTGTTCCTAAGACCTAAACTACCTAACCTATTCCATTCCACACAATACACAGAACACACACACAACAGAAACACACACAGTAATGCTGCTCTTAGCACACACAATCTGATGGTTGCTGTGTGATAAACACAAAACCAGGTTGAACTAAACCATGCTTAACTAAACTCAATTGAGGAAGGCAGGAATAAAGGTCATGCAGAAGATTTATTTCTAAAACAAGCTCAAACTCAAAATTCACAAGGTTTAAAACTAATATTGTTTGTGGAGGTTTATACACTGCTCAAAAAAGGGAAGGGAACAAAGGGAACACACAAAAGGGAACACTTAAACAACACAATGTAACTCCAAGTCAATCACACTTCTGTGAAATCAAACTGTCCACTTAGGAAGCAACACTGATTGACAATACATTTCACATGCTGTTGTGCAAATGGAATAGACAAAAGGTGGAAATTATAGGCAATTAGCAAGACACCAATAAAGATGGTTCGCAGGTGTGACCTACAGGACCACTTCATCAGTCTCCTTATTGCTTCTCTGTGTATGTTTTTGTGTCCTTTTGAAATCTGGCGTGCTTTTTCACTCTAGTGTGTAGTATGAGAACGTGAGTCTACACAACAAGTGTCAGGTAGTGCGCTCATAAGGATGGCA